>NW_028270143.1:69646641-69798019 GCF_037043375.1 Chiloscyllium plagiosum | reverse complement strand
GGATTTGTAGTTGAGATATATGTTAATGATTAGTGTAATTTGTATGATATAAATAATGGTCACGCCCACCACATATGTTTGCAGTGTGGTCAGTGATCTGTGAATTTATCTAGCTTGTTTAGCTTCCTTTTGTATTTTGTATAATTGAAATTAACGTGGACCAGCAGTCAAGCTTTTAATGGAAGTAATGAGTTTATTATAAACAAAACTTATGTTTGGCAAACATTGGAAATCAAAGGATAGAATATGATGATGGGTTTCCTGTTGATGAAATTGAATTGGTGCAGTTGTAGACTGATAGGAGACATTCAGAAATGTGTCAAAGATACTAGCAATTGAAAAACGTATTAGATTCCCAGGAACTTCTGAGAAAAATGAGAGACCTGCAGCTTCTGAGGCATCTTCCTTATTGACTACTTAGGTTTTTGTTTTATAGACTTAAGTCCAGTAGAAGTTGTTAGGCAACTAGTAGCATAGAGGCCCTGTAGCCATTGGAAAACCAGATTTTACAGTAATGAAGAGCCAATAATTTCATTTCATCTCCTTGGGAGGAAAAAAATTTTCTAATCAACCTATTGACAGCAGTTACTGCACACCTTTGGAATATGGGCTACCTGGTTCAAAGATAGGGATGCTACCACTGCACCACAAGAGTCACGTCTCCTTTAAAGCTTAGCCTGATTTCTTGAAAGTCACTTTTGTTTTTCTAAAAACAGCAAGTGGCCTATAGCACAGATTAAATGATTTACTTCATTTTGTTGGGAAAAACCACATGGTAAATCTTTTACAGTTCTGAAAATGTCCAAACCATTCGATAGCTTCCAGATTTTTCATAGTCCGTGAAGATAAATATGTGTTCCCAACATGCCTGTGCCCCAGGAGAAAAGACACAATTTCCAAATGTTCATTATAACGTAGATATGAAAACCCGAAACATAAAAAAGACTTGCATTCATTCACCTTCATTCAATTGTTATACAAAACTTAGCCTCAACAATATCCACATCATAGTGCATTTGTAATATATCATTAAGTTTAGCAATATGCACAAATCTTTATTATAAGCTCAATTAGCAAACTCCATCAAAAATAAGTCAGCATTCTGACTTATGATCTTTCCTACAAAGGCCAAGGAATTGTGACCAGTAGTTACTAGGTGGTCCTATGGTCATGATGGACATAAACATCGAAATATTTAACATTGAGTAACATTCCCAGAATTTCCTTTTCTGTTGTAAAATGCCTTTCAGCTCATCATGCCCATGCCAGTCAACAAAGACCTGACCACACTAATGACATTTTCTAACTCTTAGAGTCATAGAGATGCACAGCACGGAAACACACCCTTCATCCAACACGTCCATGCCATCCAGATATCCTAAATAAATCTAGTCCCATTTGCTAGCATTTTGCACATATCCCTCCAAACTCTTCCTATTCATATACCCATCCAGGTGCCTTTTAAATGTTGCAATTGTACCAGCCTCCTCCACTTCCTGTGGCAGCTCAATCCATACATTCAGCATTCTCTGTGTGAAAGAGTTTCCCCTTGGGTCCCTATTAAATCTGTCCTCTCTCAACTTAAACCTATGCCCTCTAGTTCTGGACTTTGTCTATTTACCCTATCCATGCTGCTCATGATTTTATAGACTTCTATAAGATCACCCTTCAGCCTCCAATGCTTCAGGAAACATATCTTTAGTCAATTCAGCCTCTCCCTATAGCTCAAACCCTCCAACCCTGGCAACATTCTTGTAAATTTTTTTCTGAACCCTTTCAAGTTTCACAGCATCTTTCCTGTAGCAGGGAAGCTAGGATTGGGCGCAGTATTCCAAAAGTGGCCTAACCAATGTCCTGGACATTTCTAATTAAGGGCTTATGCCCAAAACATTGACTCTCCATCTCTCGGATGTTGCCTGACTTACTGTGCTTTTCCAACAGCACGCTTTTTGACAATGTCCTGTATGGCCGCAACATGACCTCCCAACTCCGGTACTCAATGCTCTGACCAATAAAGGCAGGCATACCAAATGCCTTCTCCACTATCCTATCTACCTGCGACTCCACTTTGAAGGAAGTATTAACCTGCACTCCAAAGTCTCTTTGTTCAGCAACATTCCCCAGAACCTAACCCTTAAGTGTATAAGTCCTGCCTTGATTTGTCTTTCTAAAACCCAGCGCCTCACATTTATCTGAATTAAACATCATCTGCCATTTCTCAGCCCACTGATCCATCTGATCAAGATCCTGTTGTACTCCAAGGTAATCTTTTTCACTGTCCACTACACCTCCAATTTTGGTGTCATCTGCAAACTTAATAACTATACTTTCTATTTCACATCCAAATCATAAATAAATAACAAAGCAGTGGACCCAGCACCGATCCTTGTGGATCACAGGCTTCCAGTCTGAAAAGCAACACTCCATCATCCTGCTCTGTCTTTAACCTTCAAGTCAGTTTTATATCCAAATGTCTGGTTCTCCCTGTGTTCCATGTAATCCAATCTTACTAACCACTCTGCCATGAAGGACGTTGTCGAACTTACTGAAGCTCTGGATGTAAGTTGGCTTGCTGAGCTAGAAGATTAGTTTTCAGACGTTTTGTCATCATACTAGGTAACATGATCAGTGAGCCTCCAGTGAAGCACTAGTGTTATGACCTGCTTTCTATTTGTGTGTTGAAGTTTCCTTGGATTCGTGGTGTCATTTCTTGTAGTGATATCATTTCCTCTAATTTTTCTCAGAGGATGGTAATGGGATCCAAGTCAATGTGTTTGTTGATCGAGTTCTGGTTGCAATGCCATGCTTCTAGGAATTCTTGTGTGTGGCTCTGTTTGGCTTGTTCCTAAATATAACTGGGAAATTTGACGCTAAGAAGCTTTACTCAAGAACACAACAGACCATGAATGGACAGACACAGTAGAACAAACTGTATACATTAGACAGCGACAATCACAGAAAATGAAAGAAACTAGACCTGCAGAAAAATCTCAATAAACTCGCACAAAATAACAATACAGACAACCTAGAAGCACGGATAAAAAAACTTATCTGACTGACCCTTAACAGACACTTAAAAAGCTGTCTTAGTAAGAGGATTAAATTACAATTTCTGGGATGCAGACAAGAAAGATTTCTTAACAGCATTAGAAACAACACTGAAAGGCAATGAAATCACAGAAGAAAACCAGCAGACAGTCGGACCAACTTTAAGCAGGAAAAAGGTAGGAAACGCACTCAATACACAAGAAGGACTCAACATGATTAAAAACATTGGTATCCTACCTGCAGACAATGGAAGCTTGACAGTCTTTTAAAACTGAACAGACTACTTTGAGAAAGTGTTTGCAAATACTGATACTTACCAATAGGTGGCGATTATAGCTGACCCCACAACTAGAGAACTGAATTACAGCCATCCTCAAAACACTTCAGGAATCTGGAGAATTAACCAAGACAGACTTTCAAAAATGAAACCAGACAGATCCAACATACCACGCTTTACAGATTACCCAAAATTCACAAACTAGGAGCCTCACTCAGACCCATAGTCTTGCTACCTGGAACACCAAAATATAGATTAGCCAAGGAACTATACCAAAGATTAAAACACTTCATTCACTCCACCCAAGAATTCCTGAACACCATCAAAGACACAAAGATAGAAGAGAATGAAATAATGGTCTCCTTTGACGTAACAGCCCTGTACACATCCATCAACATCAACCTTGCCAAAGAAATACTGACTACGTTATTAGAAGAACCAAAGGCACATTACAAAACACCACCAACATCATTAGCAGGGAGAACATCATCAAGCTAGTTGACCTATGCCTTACCACACACTCTACTTTCAATAACAAAACCTACAGACTAACCAACGGAACACCCATGGGATCTCTGATATCAGAGTTTTTAGCAGAGGCAGTAATGCAGAGACTTGAACAAACAGCTCTGACAACCATCCAACCCAAACTTTGGGTCCACTATGTGGATGACAGCTTTGTCATCATTGAACAAAATAAATTAGAGGAAACCTTCAAAACCATCGATAATACCCTTACTGGCATAAAATTCACAAGAGGTGGAAAACACTAACAAACTGCCATTCCTAGATGTCACAGCAGAGCGAGCAGCCAATTGGGAACTTTAGATCGGCGTAAGCAACACTTAAGGACCAAATACTGACCTACAGAAGAAATCATCCAAACACCCACAAATGAAGCTGCATTAGAACATTATTTCAACGAGCCACCACACACTGCAGCACAGAGGAACTATGTAGAACAGAGGAAAATCACCAATACAGCATATCCAAAAAGAATGAGTACCCAATGAACACAGTTTGCTGATTTCTCAGGAACAAACCCAAACAAGCAGACAAAATGAGTCCAGAAACCCTGGCACTCTCCCCTACATCAAAGACATCTCAGAAAAGACTGCCAGACTACTCAGATCTCTTGGCATCCTGGTAACCCACAAACCCACCAACACGTTAACAGCTAATGAACTTAAAAGAACCTATACAGACAACAAGCATAACAAATGGCATTTACAACATACCTTGCAAGGACTGTAACAAACACTACAGTGGACAAACAGGCATGAACATCAACTAGCCACAAAAGGACATGACCCACTCTCATTCGTATCCTTACATACAGATGAGGCAGGACACCACTTTGGGACAACACATCCATCCTAGGACAAGCCAAACAGAGACATGCAAGAGAAATCCTAGAAGCATGGCAATTCAACAAGAGCACTCTCAACAAACACATCAACTTGGACCTCATTTACCATCCTCTGAGGAAAAAGAATAGGAAATGACATCAGGGAAGTTACACCACCAGCCCAAGGAAACCTAAACACATAAATAGAAAGCGGGTCATAACACTAGTGTTTCACTGGATGCTCACTGACGTTACCTGGTAAGGTGACGAAACGTCGGAAAACAAACCTTTCAGCTTATCGAGCCAACTTAGATCCAGAACCTCAACCTGAGCTACAAATTTTCTCAAAACACACTAGTCTTCCTCCTCAATCCTCTTTGTACTCCTTCAAAAAAATTCAAGTTATTGAGACACAATTTGCCACACAAAAAACCACATTGACTATCCCTAATTAATCCTTGTCTTTCCAAATATGCATACATCCTGTCCGTCAGGATTCCCTCTGACAACTTGCCCACCACTGATGTCAGGCTTACCGGTCTATAGTTTCCTGGCTTTTCCTTACCACCTTTCTTAAATAGTGGCACCATATTATCCAACTTTTAGTTTTCCGACACCTTGCCTGTGGCTATCAATGATACAAATGTCTCAGCAAGGAGCTCAGCAGTCTCTTCCTTAGCTTCCCACAGAGTTCTAGGGTACATCTGGTCAGATCCTGGGGATTTATCCAACTTCAAGAATTTTAAGATGTTCAGCGCCGCCAACTCTGTTGTAATATGGACATTTTTCAAGATGTCGCTATTTATTTACCCACATTCTCTATCTTCCATATCCTTCTCCACAGTACTATGTACACGTACAAGTGCGATGAGAAATACTTGTTTAGTATCTTACCCTGTCTTCTACAGTCCACACATGAGTGGCATTACTGATCATTAAGAGGCCTTATCCTCTCCCAAGTTACCCTTTTGTCCTTAATGTATGTGTAGAATTCCTTTGATTCTCTTTAACCCTATTTGCCAAATCTATCTCACGTCCTCTTTTTGCCCTGCTGATTTCCCTCTTAAGTATACTCCTATGACATAATTTATATTGACTTCAGTAAGGCTTTCGACAGTACACCTGGTACACTGTTTAGCAAAGTTAGATCACATGGAATATAGGGTGAACTAGCCATTTGGATACTGAAGTGGCTTGAAGGGAGAAGACAGGGTGTTGGTGGAGGGTTGCTTTTCAGACTAGAAGCCTGTGACCAGTGGTGTGCCACAACATTGATGTTGGGTCCATTGCTTTTGGTCATTTATATAATTGATTTGGATATGAACATAGGTGTTATAGTTAGTAAGTTTGCTGATGACGCCAAAGTTGGAGATGTGGTGGACAGCAAAGAAGGTTACCTCAGAATACAATGGTATCTTCATCAGATGGGCCAATGGGCCGAAGAGTGGCAGATGGAGTTCAATTTAGATAAATGTGATGTGCTGCATTTTGGAAAGGCAAATCTTAGCAGGATTTATACACTTAAGAGTAAGGTCCTGGGGAGTGTTGCTGAACAAAGGGACCTTGGAGTGCAGGTTCATAGTTCCTTGAAAGTGGAGCTGCAGGTAGATAGGGTTGTGAAAACGGTGTCTTGTATGCTTTCTTTTATTGGTCAATTTAGTATTATTTTGTACAGGAGTTGGGAGATCATGTTGTGGCTATACAGGACATTGGTTAGGCCACTTTTGGAATATTGCGTGTAATTCTGGACTCATTCCGGTAGGAAAGCTGTTATAGAGTCATAGAGATGTACAGCATGGAAGCAGACCCTTCGGTCCAACCTGTCCATGCCAACCAGATATCCCAACCCAATCTAGTCCCACCTGCCAGCACCCAGCCCATATCTCTCCAACCCTTCCTATTCATATACCCATCCAAATGCCTCTTAAATGTTGCAATTGTAACAGTTTCCACCACTTCCTCTGGCAGCCCATTCCATACACCTACCACACTCTGTGGGAAAAAGTTGCCCCTTAGGTCTCTTTTATATCTTTCCCGTCTCACCCTAAACCTATGCCATCTAGTTCTGGATTCCCTGACCCCAAGGAAAAGACTTTGCCTATTTACCCTATCCATGCCCCTCATAATTTTGTAAGCCTCTATAAGGTCACCCCTCAGCCTCTGACACTCCAGGGGAAACAGCCCCAGCTTGTTCAGCCTCTCCCTATAGCTCAAATCCTCCAACCCTGGCAACATCCTTGTAAATCTTTTCTGAACCCCTTCACGTTTCACAACATCTTCCCGATAGGAAGGAGACCAGAATTGCATGCAATATTCCAACAGTAGACTAACCAATGTCCTGTACAGCCACAACATGACCTCCCAACTCCTGTACTCAATACTCTGACCAATAAAGGAAGGCATACCAAATTCCGCCTTCACTATCCTATCTACCTGCAACTCCACTTTCAAGGAGCTATGAATCTGCACTCCAAGGTCTCTTTGTTCAACAACACTCCCAAGCACCTTACCATTAAGTGTAGAAGTCCTGCTAAGATTTGCTTTCCCAAAATGCAGCACCTCACATTTATCTGAATTAAATTCCATCTGCCACTTCTCAGCCCTGGTCCAGATGCTGTTGTAATCTGAAGTAACCCTCTTTGCTGTCCACTACACCTCCAATTTTGGTGTCATCTGCAAACGTACTATCTGTACCTCTTATGCCCTCATCTAAATCATTTATGTAAATGACAAAAATTAGAGGACCGATCACCGATCCTTGTGGCACTCCACTGGTCACAGGCCTCCAGTCTGAAAAAGAACCCTCCACCACCACCCTCTGTCTTCTACAGTTGAGCCATTTCTGTATCCAAATGGTTAGTTCACCCTGTATTCCATGAGATCCAATCTTGCTAATCAGTTGTTATGAAATTTGGAAACATTTGGAAAAGATTAACAAGGATGTTGCCAGAGCTGGAGGGTTTGAGCTATAGGGAGAGGCTGAATAAGCTGGGGCTGTTTTTCCTTGAGTGTCAGAGGCTGAGGGGTGATCTTATAGAGGTTTGTGAAATTATGAAGGCATGGTTAAGGTAAATAGACAAAGTCTTTTCCCCTAAGTCAGCGAGTTCAGAACTAGAGGGTGTAGGTTTCGGCGAGGAGCATATTTAAAAGGGGAAACTTTTTTCACGCAGAGGGTGGTGCATGTATGGATTGAGCTGCCAGAGGAAGTGGTGGATCTGGTATAGTTACAACATTTAAAAGGCACCTGGAAGGGTATATGAATAGGAAGGGTTTAGAGCGATATGGGCGTAATGCTGGCAAATGGGACCAGATAAATTTAGGATATCTGGTCGGCATGGATGAGTGGACTGAAGGACTGTTTCTATTCTGTACATCTCTGTGACTCTATATGCTTTTATACTCTTCTCGAGAATCAATCAATTTCTGCAGTCTATACCTGACATATGCTTCTAGCCTATTACTGTGGGGACTGAGAGTGCAAATTAATATCTAAATCCTGCTTAAATATTAAAGTGTTGGACTTAACCACCCTTTCAGGCAGAGAGTTCTAGACTTGCTGAAAAATACCGATTGGGTTTTTGTACTTAACAAGAAATTGCTTTTTATTACAAAATGTTAGTCTGACCACAGATAAATAGTGAGGTATAAAATTATAACTAACTTAATTTCTACCCTTAAATTCCTATGCATATGTAGACAAAAATAGTCAAACAAAAAAGAAAGATATGGTGGGCAAGTGGGGAAGAGGAAAAATTAGGTAAACGTAAGTCACTGGCATCAGTACACAGGATTCATTGAGATGTCCTACTTCTGCTCAGTTTTTCTGATTTCCAGTTGTCATCTTTCCAAGTCCTTTCTGCTATCGAATGCAGACCCTGGATAGATTCAATGCTAATTATTGTGTCTCACTCAATTAGGCAAATAGTGGGTAGAAATAGCTAGCTATCTTTATTCTTTGCTACTCCTCTGCAAAGAGAGAGAGGATGTTGTCTTTTTAGGTGTCTAGAGGCTTTCTAGCACTGTGTTGTTCACACACAGGTTGTCCACCTGCCGAGCAGCCAATCAGTTTTCTTTTTCTTTTTTTTTGTAGGCCTGGGTGCAGGTGGGGCCCTGGCAGTGGCAGTGGAGAAGGGCCCAATGCAACAACAATGGAAGCAGACCTGGGTGCGGGTGGGGCTCTGGCAGCAGTAGTCAGAGCAGGTCCCAGGTGTAGGTAGGCCCAGGCAGCAGCAGCAGTGCAGGCAAGGTCCAGGCTCCATTAGTAGGAGCAGGCCCAAGCTTGTAACAGCAGCAGCAGTGATAGTAGTAGCTGCCTGTGCAGCTAAGCACAGCTTCAAATAAGCAGAAAAGAAAAGCCAGAAAACAAATAACCACAATAAAGAAGAAACCAGGAACTTCAACATAAACTCCTCCTTAATGTGAGGATAGCCAATCAGTTATTATGCTGATTACTCCTAGCCCCCACAACTGATCCTGATTGAGAAGCCAATCAATAGGCTGTCTCTAGACAAAACTGTCCCGCATACACTGTACTGTGCCAAAGAGTCCAGCGTCCCTCTCCATTGCTTGAACAAGACAACTGTGTGAATAGAACTCCTGTGAGTTCTAGTAACTTGTTTTAATGCTGAAACATCTCTTTCCATCGTTTTCTTTATTTAAAATAGTACCCTTTTTCTATTTTGGTCCACAATCCAAAATTAAATGAAAATAAAGTATTTGGTCTTTACAGTTTAAAAATAAACTCTTTAGGATTTCCTTTGTTCTATTCATCAATACTGTTCTCTTAGTGTTCCTAATTTTCTTTTTTAAGTTCACCCTGTATTTGGTATATTCCTCCAGGAGCCTTCAGCATGTGTAATAGCATCTTGTTTTTTCTCATCCTAACTTTATGTTCCTTAACATTGAGTATTTGAGTCCCATCCTCTGTTTTTATGGAACATATTTGACCTCTGCTGTCGCTGTCACTGTCACTATCTCCTCTCTTGAATGCCTCCTATTCCTCTGATAATTTTATCTGCAAGAAGCTGCACCCAGTCCACTTGGGCCAAATAATATTAATTAAATTAACCTTAGTTAAATTAACCTTTCCCTAGTTTAGAACTTTTATTCCTGGCCATTCCTATCCCTTTCCATAATATCCTGAATCTAGCAGTGTTATGGTCTCTATATTTCTATGGAGGAGTGCATTGGGGGGGGTGGGGGGTCACAGTCTCAAGATTTGGGGTAAACCATTTCAAACAGACATACCTAGACTCATGCAGTTCAGAGGACACCCTTCAGCCCAGTCTGGAGACTGAGGAATAAGACTGACAAACACAGACAGATGCCAGAGTTAAGGATGACACAAAAACAATTGCAGGGTGTTCAGAAGGGAGAATTTAACAGCCAGATATCATAATGTATGTTGGGCCAATGACATGGGAAGAAAGATAAATGAGGACCTGCAAGCAGACTTTAGGGAGTTAGGTTGGAAGTTGAAAAGCCAGACTGAAAGGCAGTGCTGAAACAAATACTTTATTTCAAAAAATATACTTTATTCATAAAATGTGTTTATCTCTGTTCATATTCACAATGCAGTTTAGTTCTATACAGTTGTAAATCAAGAAAAAAAAACAAATATTTGAGTTTGACTCTATCCAAACAAACCAAAAAGCATCTCTTACACATTCAAGACTATATTTACATGCATTTGAAATGGGGGGAGGGGTGAGATAACTGAACAGACATCTATTTAATTTCAGAAAGACCTCAGACAGTGGTCTTTCCCACTGCACTGGCAATAGCTGCCCCAAGCTTTAGTGTGTCCCTCAACATGTAGTCCAGGACCTTGCAATGTGCCAGTTTGTAACATACTGTCAGGGTCAACTCCTTGTTCTAAGTGACCAACAAGCTTAGGGTAGACGAAAGAACATGTTTCACCAAATTGGTGGCCCTCCAGGCACAGTCGATGTTTGTCACAGAGTGCATCCTGGGGAACAGACTGTACAGCACACAGTCTGGCATTACGGAGCTGCTCAGGGCGAATCTCTACAAAAACCACTATTTTTCTCCAGACTTCTTTTGCAAAGGCACATTCCAGAAGGAGACGTATGATAGTTTCAACTCACTTCTTGCAGCTACTTCAAGGGCGGTGTGTGGTGGCACTGACTGACCAGGCATACATGAAATATCTCTCGGGTAGTGCCTTTCTAACCATCAGTCAAGCGACGTCATGGTACCTGTTAGAAAGTTCTGGCGTTGTGGCATTCTGCCAAATGACTTTGACGGTCTGCTCAAGGAATCGTGTGACCGGATCCACCCCCTCCTTTTCCTGAAGGCTTTCGAGGACGTTACGTGCTGACCACTTCTGGTCTTGTGAACTTGGGGCCAAAGGTGTTTTCCTTTGCAAACATCTCCACAAAGAACAGGTGATGCAGAATAGTTCAACTACTTGGAGTGTTTTGTGGCAGAGAAGCCAGTCCCATCCTTAGCGACACTAGGGACAGGTAGAACCTTCGTACATGGTGGCATTTGGTGTTTACACACAGCTTGATGAAGTTGCACACAAAGGTGAACATTAAGATGAGGACAACATTGGGTATATTCTCTTTTACACCGCACCCCCAGAGATTTGTAAATGGAGTCCCTGCAGACACAGCCCATCTTGGATCTCCAGATGAAATGGAAGATAGCTTGGGTGATTGCAACACGACAGTTGCAGGGAATGGGCCAGACCACAGCCATATGTAGTAACAGAGGGAGTGCCTCGCACCTGATGACCAGGTTTTTACCCACAATGGAGAGGGAACAGTGCTCTTTCTCACCTTGACTCCTTTGGCCCAACATGTTGACCAGGTTTCCTAAACTGAAATAGTCCTGTTTACTTGAGTTTGGCCCATTTCTCTCTACACCTGTCCTCTTCCAGTGCCTGTTCAAATGTTTTTAAATGTTGTAATTGTATTCATTAGTAAAAAAAATGGATTTAAGTTCGAAAGACAAGGAAATGATGATCTGCTGAGTAGTTTACAGTGGAGAGAACCTGAGGTGAAGGTGCTAATGAGGAAGTCTGGAAGGCAAAGGAAACACAGGCTACATAAGAAAGAAGTGAAATTTGCAAAGCTAAGTGGAATATATCTTAATGCAAGGAGGCTGAGAAACAAGACTGGCAGGCACAGATCGGTATGAAAGTATGTTATCATAGCTATGACTGACACCTGGCTGGATAATGGGCAGGTGTAGCCACTCGACATTTGTAGTTATCATGTATTCAGATGAAATAGGTGGGGGTGGTCATAACATTGATCAAGCAATCAATTAGAGCAGTGAGAAATGATGATATCTTGCAAAGGTCATTACAAAGGGATAGAAGTGAAAAAACACAAAAGGGTCAAACAGCCCATAGTATAGACTGTATACTATAGGCCAGCAGTCAGAGAGAGTGGGAGAATCAAATAGGGAATCAAATTTCAGTGAAGTCCACGAATAATGCAGTAATAGTCAGTGATTTCAAATAGCTAAATATTAACTGACATAATTTTAGATGTGCAAAGTAGAAAGGGAACAAAATTCTGTCATCATTGTATCAGGAGATTTTTTTTAGCCAGCATACAGAAAGCACTACAAGGGCAGTTTCCTGGCATTGTTACAAATGTGAAAAGATTTAATCAAAATTCCGAACTTACCTGACTGATGAAATCAGGCTGAGAGAGAACAGGTTTCCGTATTTATGAACAGTTTCTTGTTGAACAAATTGTCTTTACCAAATAACAATTAGGAAATGTGAATTATTAATTTATTAATCTCGAGCTTAAACTCCACCTATTCTTAATTCTCACCTCTCACATTTAGACAGACACACACAGATAGCACAAGTATATTAAGGATGGAAAAAAAGAAGGAAAATAGGAAAACTCAGCTCAACAGCACCAGCCTGGATGAAGCACAACTTTGAATTGTTTTCTTTCATGTTCAGTTTCTTTCAATTCATTTCAGAATGATGTTGTCAACCAGTTGATCCTTAATTCAGGACCTTGGCTCTCTGGTGTCTGTTTTTGATCTATCATTTCCAGGAAAAATGCAAAATTGTGTGCAATTTGCAGTGTGCTCCAGGAAACAGGACTTTTAAATCTACAGCCATTCTTTTGCAGTCTTAGTGGTTAAAGCAGTCCAGAGTCAAAAAATAAAGGAAATAAAACGATGTGGACTTTACAAAGTAAATTTCACATTTAGGAACTCTAGTTACAGCTTGGTTTATAAGTCATTGGAAAATAGCTGGAGCACCAAATGGAATGATTCAGCATTGATATTATACATTTGGTGAAATAAAATCTGTTACTTCCTCGTCTCTCGATATGAATGTATTTGCGAGTGTACCTTCAATAAATCAGCCTTAATAAAAAAAAAGCACTGCCACCTCTGTCAGTAAAATCTTTCCACCAAAGAATTGTGTATGAATCTGTTTTTGTTATTACATTTTAATTAATTATCTGTAATCTGTTCAGAAACTCGTAAACCCATTAGGTTTGGGAGCTAATGCTGCTGAAGAACTCCAGCTACTTTGACTGGGTTCAATCAAGTGATTTTTCTCAATATTTTTGAATCAACGTGTGAAAAACATGTTATAATAAACCTCTGGAGCAGGTGGGAATTGAACCCAGGTCTCATGGTCCCAAGATAGGAACACTGCCACGGTGCCACAAGAGCCCTTAAATTAGACAATAGGTGCAAGAGTAGGCCATTCTGCCCTTCGAGCCTGCATCACCATTCAATATGATCATGGCTGATCATCCTTAATCAGTATCCTGTTCCTGCCTTATCTCCATAACCCTTGATTCCACTGTCCTTGAGAGCCCTATCCAACTCTTTCTTAAATGAATCCAGAGATTGGGCCTCCACTGCCCTCTGGGGCAGAGGATTCCACACAGCCACCACTCTCTGGGTGAAGAAGTTTCTCCTCATCTCTGTCCTAAATGGTCTACCCCGTATTTTTAAGCTGTGTCCTCTGGTTCAGCACTCACCCATCAGCGGAAACATGTTTCCTGCCTCCAGAGTGTCCAATCCATTAATAAGCATATATGTCTCAATTAGATCCCCTCTCAGTCTTCTAAACTCAAGGGTATACAAACCCAGTTGCTCCAGTCTTTCAGCCTAAGGTAATCCCGCCATTCCAGGAATTGACCTCATGAACCTACACTGCACTCCCTCAATAGCCAGAATGTCTTTCCTCAAATTTGGAGACCAGAACTGCACATAATACTCCAGGTGTGGTCTCACCAGGGCCCTGTACAGCTGCAGAAGAACCTCTTTGCTTCTATATTAAATCCCTCTTGTTATGAAGGCCAGCATGCTATTAGCCTTCTTCACTACCTGTTGTACCTGCATGCTTACCTTCATTGACTGGTGTACAAGAACACCCAGATCTCTTTGTACTGCCCCTTTACCTAAATTGATTCCATTTAGGTAGTAATCTGCCTTCCTATTCATGCCACCAAAGTGGATAACCATACATTTATCCACATTAAACTGCATCTGCCATGCATCTGACCACTCACCTAACCTGTCTAGGTCACCCTGTAATCTCCTAACATCCTCATCACATTTCACCCTGCCACCCAGCTTAGTATCATCAGCAAATTTGCTAATGTTATTACTTAAACCATCTTCTATATCATTAATATATATTGTAAAAAGCTGTGGTCCCAGCACTGATCCCTGCGGTACCCCACTGATCACTGCCTGCCATTCCAAAATTGAGCCATTTATCACTACTCTTTGTTTCCTGTCAGCCAACCAACTTTCAATCCAAGTTAGTACTTTGCCCCCAATACCATGCGCCCTAATTTTGCTCACTAACCTCCTATGTGGGACTTTATCAAAAGCTTTCTGAAAGTCCAGGTACACTACATGTACTGGATCTCCCTCATCCATCTTCAGAGTTACATCCTCAAAAAATTCCAGAAGATTAGTCAAGCATGATTTCCCCTTCATAAATCCATGCTGACTCTGACCTATCCTGTTACTACTATCCAGATGTGTTGTAATTTCATCCTTTACAATAGACTCCAGCATCTTTTCCACCACTGAGGTCAGACTAACTGGTCTATAATTTCCTGCTTTCTCTCTCGCTCCTTTCTTAAAAAGTGGTACATCATTAGCCACCCTCCAATCCGCAGGAACTGATCCTGAATCTATCGAACTCTGGAAAATAATCACCAATGCATCCACGATTTCTCGAGCCACCTCCTTCAGTACTCTGGGATGCAGACCATCAGGCCCCCAGGGACTTATCAACCTTCAGACCTAACAGTCTCTCCAACACCAATTCCTGGCAAATATAAATTCCCTTAAGTTCAGGCTGCAGGTAGTATAGACTGGGTTTGTAGATATTTTAGGCATGTTATGACACATTTGTCAGCAACTGGAACTTGAACCAAGATATTCTAGGCCAGGGATGTTACCACTGTGCTACATCATGGTTTTCTAACATGTATTGAGCGTCCATTTTCACCTGTGCCTATTTTCCAGGAGTTAAGTAATAAGAATTTTGTTTCTTTAGTCCAGATCTCCTGATATCCATATCATGCCAAGCTAAATTTGTACAACCTAGTTGATCTTTTTAGATTTCCTTATATTTCATAAGTAACCACACTAAGCTCTTTTGTTCTTCCTCTAATTATGCGCATATGATGCCTGACTGTTCGAGTAGTTCAGTTTTGGCTTACTAGATAATAAGATATTCAATCTGTGTCTTTCTTCACTCTCATGCTGTCTTCCTCCACTATTCTGATTACCTGACATACTTTGTTTTAAAAAAAATCTTCCTTGAATCTTCCTTAATGGCTTTCTTAACTCCTGGCTAATAAATTAATTGAATAGGTTGAACATGTAGTTTAATTTGGCAAGCTTCTAGCAGCAAGTAATAGAAAATTCAGACTTTTGTCCCAATCATAGGAATATTCACAATTTGCTTTACTCATGGTAAAGTTCTTTGTGTTCGTGGATGATGTATGGCAACTGTATGGCATGTTTTATAAAACTGCACTATGAAGACTTAGCCAGTAAAAAAAAGCTGATATATCAATGTCTTGAGTTTTCTCTACTAAAAAAAATAGGAATTTTATATACTACCCACAATATTTTTTTACAGGAACTGAGCAATAACATAACTTGATAAATAACCATTACTTCTTTATTACGCTCAAAACTACCTTGGTCTCAGTTTAATTGTGGGCTGATAGTTCTAACATGTTTAACTCGGGATCTGCTTGTTGCGCTTCAGTTAAAAAATATTTGCTTAATGCTTTTGAATTATCCCCAAATTTAAAGTAAGTTTCTGCTTCTGTTATTACTTTGAGCCCTAATGACTGACTTTGTTTTGCCATTGCTCTGGTCGCCACACATACTGTATAACTGTGTGGAGCTTATTGTTCTGACTGTGCTCTGTTTGTTTAACTTCACTTTGGCTTTCTGTGATTATGGATGAAATTTTGCTCCTCCCAAATCAATCCCCAGGAGGAAGTCAACTCCATCTATGGTCATTTCTAAACAAAATCTAATGTCACCGTTCCGGATATAAAGTGTACTGTGCAGGTGGCTTAATACAAAGTAACAGCATATTTTCTCCATAATTTCTTAAATCAGTGTGCATTCTGGTGGAAAACTGTCCATCAAACGAATTTGTGAAGCCACTGTTTGCCCAAACGCAATTATAGGTTTGGCCCTGTCATTTGAGAAATGGGTTATTTCTCATCTCCTCAAAAGTTATTGATCACTCTCAGCTACGTTTTCCATCCCTCCTACATTTTAGTGTATACCTTTGGCCTCATAATTGTACTTAAAGCTACCATTTATGTTTTTATGCTGGGCTGCTTTTTTTTCAAAGCCACTGAAACCCCAATAAGTTACAAAGGTTTCCCATACATCTTCCAGATTTCTGACAAAAGGTGTTGTACTGAATTTATTTATTCATATTGTGGAATGTGGGTGTTGCTGGCTGGCCAGCATTGATAGCCCATCTCTGTTTGCCCTTGAGAAGGTGGTGGTGAGCTGCCTTCTTGAACCACTGCAGTCCACCTGCTGTGGGTTGACGCATGATACCATGAGGAAGGAAATTCCAGGATTTTGACCCAGTGACAGTGAAGGGCCAGTGATATATTTCCAAGTCAGGATGGTGAGTGACTTGGAGGGGAATTTGAAGGTGGTGGTGTTCCCATATATCTACTGCCCTTGACCTTCTAGATAGAAGTGGTCACTAGTTTAGAAAGTGCTGTCTGAGGATCTTTGGTGAATTTCTGCAGAACAGCTTTTAGAACATATTGCTGCTACTGAGCATCGGTGGTGGAGGGAGTGGATAGTTGTGGATGTAGTGCCAATCAAGTGGGCTGCTTTATCCTGGATAGTGTTGAGCTTCTTGGGTGTTGTTGGGGCTGCACTCATCCAGGCAAGTGGGGAGGATTCCATCACACTCCTGACTTGTGTTGTAGATGGTGGACAGGCTTTGAGAAGTCAAGAGGTGAGTTACTCGCCACAGTATTTCTAGCTTCTGACCGGCTCTTGTAGCCACTGTGTTTAGTTGCTGAGTCCAGTTGAGTTTTTGGTCAATGAAAACCCCCAGGATGTTGTTAGTGGGAGATTCAGAGAAGGTAACACTGTTGACTGCCAAGGGGCAGTGGTTGGAATGTCTGTTATTCATGATGGTCATAGCCTTGTGCAAATGTTACTTGCTATTTATTAGCCCAAGCCTGGATATTGTTAAGATCTTGTTGCATTTGAACATGGACTGCTTCAGTTTCTTTGAAGAGTTCCGAATGGTGCTAAACATTGTGCAATCATCAGTGAACATTCCCACTTCACATCTTATGATGGAAGGAAAGTCATTGATGAAGCAGCTGAAATGGTTGCACTGAGGACACTACCCTGAGGAACTCTTGCAGAGATGTCCTTGAGCTGAGATGACTTACCTTCAACATCCACAACCATCTTCCTACATGTCAGGTATGACTCCAACCACTGGAGAGTTTGCCCCCAGATACCCAATGATTCCAGTTTTACTGGGGCTCCTTGATGCCACACTCAGTTGAATGTAACCTTGATGTCAAGGGCTGTCACTCTCCCCTCACCTCTGGAATTCAACTCTTTTGTCCATGTTTGGGCCAAGGCTCTACTGAGGTCTGGAGCTGTGTGGTCTTGGTGAAACCCAAACTGGGCATCACTGACCAGGTAATTGTTGAGCAGGTGCTGCTTGATAGCATTGTTGATGACACCTTCCATTGCTTTATTGTTGATCGAGAATAGACTGATGGGATTGTAATCGGCTGGCTTGGATTTGTCCTGTTTTTTATGTACGGTATATATGTGGGCAGTTTTTCTCATTGTTGGGTAGATGCCACTGTTGTAACTGTACTGGAAGAGCTTGGCTAGGAGAGAAGCAAGTTCAGGTGCACAAGCCTTCAGTACTATTGCTGGAATGTTGTCAGGGTCTGGAACCTTTATAGTATCTTTTGTCTCCAATTGTTCCTTGATATTGTGGAGTAAATCAAAATACTGGAGACCACTGGAGGAGGCAGAGCTGGATCATCCACTCTGCACTTACGGCTGAAGATTGCTGTGAAAACTTCAGCCTTATCTTTTGCACTGATGTGCTGGGCTTCTCCCATCATTAAGGATGGGGATATTTGTGGAGTCTCTTCCTCCAGGGAATTGTTTAATCATCCACCACTGTTCACAACTGGATGTGGCAGGACTACAGAGTTAAGATCTGATCCATTGGTTGTGGGATTGCTCAGCTCTATCAGTTGCTGGTTACGCTATTTGGCATTGCAAGTAGTCTTGTTTGGTGACTTCACCAGTTTGATACCTCATCTTCAGGTATGCCTGGTGCTGCTGCTGGCTTGCCCTCTATTGAACCAGGGTTGATCCCTGGTTTGATAGTAATGGTTGAGTGGGGGATATGCTGGGCCATGAGGTAACAGATTGTGCTGTGGTATGAATCTGCTGCTATTGATGGCCCACTGCACCTCATGGATGCCCAGTCTTGAATTGCTAGATCTGATCGACGTCTGTCCCATTTAGCTTAGTGCCACACAATAGGATGGACACTATTCTCAATGTGAAGGCAGGACTTTGTCTTCACGAGAACTGTGTGGTGGTCACTCTTACTGATACTGTCATGGACATATGCATCTGCAGCTGGCAGAATGGTAAAGATGAGGTCAAGTATGTTTTTCCGTCTAGTTGGCGCTCTCACCACCTGCTGCAGACCCAGTTCAGCAGCTGTTTTTTAGGACCCAACCAGTCCGATCTGTAGGATTGCTGCCGAGCAACTCTTGGTCGTGGACTTGAAATCCCCCACCCAGAGTACATTTTGTGTCCTTGTCATCCTCAGTGCTTCCTCTAAGTTTGTTCAGCATGAAGGAGCGCCGATTCATGGGTAGAGGGAGGATGGAACGTGGTAATCAGCAGGAGGTTTCTTTGCCCATATTTAACCCATGAGACTTTATGGGGTCCAGAGTCATTGTTTAGGACTCCCAGAGCAACTCCTTCCTTACTGTATCCCACTGTGCTGCCACTTCTGGTGGGTCTGTCCTGCCGGTGAGATAAGACCTATCCAGGGACGGTGCTAGTGGTGATTGGGACATTGTCTGTAAGGTATGATTCCGTGTGTATGTCTCGTCAGGCTATTGCTTGACTAGTCTGTGAGACAACCCTCCCAACTAGACCCAGACATTAGTGAGGAGGATTTTGCTGTTGTCTTTTAGGTGCCTAGTTCGATGCTAGGTGATTGGTCCGGTTTCATTGCTTTGAAACTTTGTAGTGTTTGGTACAACTAATTGGCTTGCCAAGTCATTTCAGAGGGCAATTGAGAGTCAACCACATTGCTGTGGGCCTGGAATCACATGTAGGCCAGTCCAGGCGAGGATGTCAGATTTCCTTCCCTGAAGGATGTTAGTGAACCAGATGGGTTATTTTTGATTATGATTTCATGGTGATCAGAAGATTCTTAATTCCAGACTTTTTTATTTTGGATTGAAATTCCACCATCTGCTGTGGCAGGATTCGAACTCAGATCCCTAGAACATCATTCTTGATTAATAATCTAGCGATAATACAACTGAGCCATTGCCTATCCCTAATGATTTATTATGAATGATTTACGAATGAATGGTTTATTTATTGTAACATTATATCGTGAAGGTACAGTGAAAAGTGTTTTGTTGCCACATTCCAGCAGCAATTTGAGGTATAATAAGGGTGAAAAGAAATTACTTAAATAAGTCTTCATTGTCTGTTCAAGTTCATATTTCAGTTATGACTTCAGGGCTTCTGCAGGGTGTTCTTGCTCTCAAGGAGTCCTGCTCCAGAGACAGCAACAAAGACACTGATGCCTCAGGAGTTACCGGCTCTTCTGCCACTGACACCTCACTGACCATCAAGAGTCAAGGCTCTAGGCCTACAGCTGCCAATGCAGTACACGATTGCAATGTGAACATTTGGATCTTTTGGTTTTCACTTCTACCCTCAACATCTATTATTCCGGTCTGAGGAGAAACTCTTAGTGATTTTTGGATGGTTGCTATTAATGAATATTTTATTTCCAAAAGTTATTTCAGTTCTGTATATTTTTAAAATTCATTCATGAAATATGGATATCACTGCATTTATGGTCCAGCGTTAATTGCCCCTGAAAATAGATTGTATGCTGTTTTCTTGAACCCGTGCAGTCCCTATACTGCAGGTACACAAATGGTAGTGTTAGGAAGGGAGTTCCAGAATTTTGACCCAGCTCTGTCATTTAATATAATTATGGCCAATCCTTTGACTCAATTTTTCAACATTAAATATATTCAATAGCCATTTAGGATGGAAAATTCCAAAGAGTCACAACCTTTTGTTTCAGTCCAAATGATTTCCCTCTTATTCTAAGACTCTGCCTATCCTCTCCCCTCCGCACCCCATGTTCTAGATTCCTCATCCAGTGGAAACAACCTCTATTCTTTCATAATGTTGTACACTTCAATAAGAATCACCTCTCATTCTCCTAAACGTCAGAGAAGATAAATCCAATTTACTCAGCCGCGTCATGGAGATCTTTCTTGGGCCACTCTGGTTAACCCCCTCTGTGCTAGTATACTGTACCTCTGTGCAGATGCTGCCAGACTTGCTAATTACTTCCACTACCTTCTGTTTTCAATTCAGATTTCCGGCATTAACAATTTTCATTCGAGGAGTAATTGGTTATTTATTTCAAATAATCAACATGGCCTGAAATGCTTTCTTCTGTCCCAGATAATCCAATGATACTATTTTAGAAGTTTGTAGTAAAAAGTTGTGATTCTTTTCAGGAATATTTGGTGATTGGAAAGTATTTTTTCAGTCTTTTGGAATGGTGCCAAAATAGCCCAAAACCTACTTTATTTTCTAAATCAAAGATTTTTTTTTTGCAAGCAAGTGGCACTGGAGTAATTTGAATTGAGATATCTTGTATTTTTTTCACTGCATAATAGAAGAGTTTCGTCCCTAAAATTGAATTCATACTTTGAGTCACTGTGAATTACCTGTGATTGTTTTACACTAATTTACAGAATAATTTCAGTTGTCTGTGCACTTTTATTGTATATTGTCTGTTTGTAGTGATAAAATACTGCAAAACATGGAGCTTTATTTTCAATAATTATCACTGTGTTGAACATACACATCAAAGATACAGGCATCTTGAGGTTTGAGAAAAGGCTTTTTTCTGAAATAACATTTATGAATGAAAATGTCTATTCAGCATGATTTATTTTGTGGTTGTACTTCTTGAGGGCATCTACAGTATATTTTATTAGTATTAATAACAGATTCATAATCTTTTTGGCTAAATACTGACCTTAATTTGCATACTGGAAATTAATTTTTCCTTCGTGGTCTCTCTTCCCACTACATTGCTGCCAATTTCTATATAGCAAAAACCCATTTTCATGATTCACTAACCTGTGTTGTCACAAATTGTCTGAAAATGTTGGATATGGAGCCACGGATTTGTTACAGTAAGAGGGTGCTCATTTGGCCCATGTCTGCACCAGCTTTCCCAATGACCACTTCGCCCAGTTCTTTTCTTCTTCTCCCTGTAATGCTGTGCATCTGCACTTTGCAAATGAGCATCTTTTGAATGCCTTTATTGAACTTGCTTCCGCCACATATTTAGGCAGTGCCTTGTTGACCTTAACTTTTTCATGCAGCAAGATGTTTTTCCTCTCCTTGCTTTTGCTTCTTTTGAATTTGTGCACTTCCATGTTTCATCCTTTTTATTCTGACTATTGACCTATATTCTAAGTTTGTATCCTTTTAAAAAAGTGGTGTTCAATTGATAACTGTACGTTCATTAATTACATATTAGTATGTGAACAAACATTTTTGCATTTTATTTAAACATTTGTTTTTCCCTTTCAAAAAACCTTGCCCCTCCCAAGGGTAAATATGTCTCCTGCAATTAACTAGTCTATTAATGAGGGTTCAACTTGAAAGTGTGCAAGTATAGACTTGGTGCAAACAGAATTGAACCCCTTATCATAACCCTGCTAGAATATTGACCGTCGCCAGTTTGCCATTTTCCGATCATTCATGTACGTGCTAAAGTCTTGAGGTCCTTATGGAAATCGGAGAAGCCACTTCAAATTTAGACTTTGAGGTAAGATGGAAGTATAAAAGACACCATTAAAGCAGAGGTAACTGTCAAAGAGATTGGAATGCACCTAAACAAGTTATTGGTAGCATTGTGTTAGCTTGGTGGCATGATTAATAATCGGCAGAGAAGTTTGTGTGCAGTCTAAGGTTGTCAAATAGTCTAAAAAATAAAGTATGCTTTCACCCAAAATTTCAGCTCTTGGAGGCCCTTTGCCTGATCACGGAGCTTGACTTGAAATGTGCAAGGAAACTAGCCTTGTAAGTAGCTTGTAGTTTAATACAACACAGTAGAACAGTTTTGTAAAAGCCATTATTAATCAATATATTACTGTAAACATTGGCACGAGTTGAAGACTCAAAAAATCTCCCTTCAGAAATAGGGATATTAGCTGCTGGCGTGGGTGGTTACTGTCATTTTCATTCGCCGGGGTCTGCTGTTGTGTTGATGTCTTAAACTCTCATGCATCTTTGCAACATACCCTGTGTTGCTTATTTGATTACCCGTACCCAGTGATAAGGTACCGTTTGTGAGGCGAAAAGTGGTTGCTGACTGCTATTGTGAATTTGTATCTGGTCTGAGAAAGGAAATTGATGTATAACAACAATGATTACTTCAGTTATGTAGGATCTTGCTGTGACCACTTCTGGAACATTGCTTGCAGTTTTGGTCTCCCTAATAAGGAGTATATTGTCAGAATTATACAGCATGGGAACAGACCCTTCAGTCTAACTCGTTCATGTCGGCCAGATATCTTATATTAATCTAGCCCCATTTGCTAGCATTTGGCCCATATCTCTCTAAAGCCTTCCTATTCATTTACCCGGTAAAAACAATGACTGCAGATGCTGGAAACCAGATTCTGGATTAGAGTGGTGTTGGAAAAGCACAGCAGTTCAGGCAGCATCCGAGGAGCAGGAAAATTGACATTTCGGGCAAAAGCCCTTCATCAGGAAAAAACCTGTCCAGTACAGTGAAGATTCACTGGGTTGATAGCAGGGATGGCAGGATATCTTGAGGAGGGATTGGTTCAACTGGGCCCTCTAATTACCAGAGTGTAGAGGATGAAGGGGAATCTGATTGATTGATTGAAAAGTGACAAATTCTAATTGGACTGGGAAGACTAAATAAAGAGATTATGCTTTCCCTAGTTGGGGAGACTAGAACCAGGACACAGTCTCAGGAGACAGAGTAGACCATTTATGACTGAGATGAGGAAAAATGTTTTCATTCAAAGAATAGTGAACCTGTGGAATTCTGTACCACAAATGGCTTTCGAGGCTACTGATTATATCTGAGAAAGATTGCTACATTTTTAGATTTTAAAGCCATTAAGGGAATGGGGAGAAAATAAAGAATATAGCTTGATGTAAGTTTGCTCGCTGAGCTGAAGTGTTCGTTTTCAGACGTTTTGTCACTATACTAGGTAACATCATCAGTGAGCCTCTGGTGAAACACCTTTTCTTTGTGTTTCGGTTCCCTTGGGTTGGTAATGCCATTTCCTGTGGTGATGTTATTTCCTGTTCTTTTTTCAGGGGGTGGTAAATGGGATCCAACTCGGTGTGTATGTTGATAAAGTTCTGGTTGGAGTGCCATGCATCTAGGATTACTTCACTGGAGGCTCACTGATGAAGTTATCTAGTATGGTGATGAAACGTCTGAAGATGAACCTTCCAGCTTCGTGAGCAAACTTACATCCAGAACCTCAATCTGAGGTACAAATTTTCTCAAAACTCGCTAATAAGAATATGGCATTGAGGTAGAGGATCAGTCAAAGTACTGAATGACAGTGTACGCTCCAAATGCTGAATGACCTGCTCCCTATTTTTTACATTTTTGTGATTATTGCAACTGAAAAGAATAAAGCTGTCATACATGCTGTGGTGAGTTATATGCCACACTTTATGTGAAATAAGTTTAAAACCACTTGAGGTGGAATTATATAGAAGATATTTAAAAAAAAACCACGTTAACCCCACCCTGTTGTGAAATATCCTATATAATATATCATTCTTGCATGTGGTGAATAGCCTTATGAGCTTAGTACTGGAGGATATCTGATGCCTTTGCCTTTGAAATTTTACTGACATCACTAAAAGATGATTTTAAGAGATTTGGGAGAAGGTTCTTCAAAAACAAAAATAGTGTAACATCTGTGAAACTCATTGTACTATATCTTTTTTCTGTGTTTGTGTTCTGAGTTGCTTTATATTTTGAACAAAACTAGAATAGATTCATTGAGTGGGATATCAGAAGATGATTGTAAAGATGAGTACAACATGTTCAGTAGGTTTATCTTGACCTGCACTGAGGTGGTTTGCACAACACATATTCACAAACATAGGATGTACAGCATGGAAACAAACCACTCAAAACACCTATTCAACTTAACCAAAAAAACAAAGAAATGCAGATGCTGGAAATTAGAAACAAAAATGTAACTTGCTGGAAAAACTCAACAGATTGGACAACATCTGTGGAGTGAAAGTAGAATTAATATTTTAGTCCAGTGACCCTTTAGAACTGAATTTCAACTTAACCAGTCCATCTGGTATTTATAATCTACACAAGCATCTTCCTATTTTCCCTTCTTCCTCATTTGCTTTTCTAGCCTCCAGACCTGAATAACATTTACTCTATTTGCTTCAGCAGCATACAGTGTGCATCAGATTCATGTTCCTACCGGTCTGCAAAGGAATTTATTCTGAATGCATTATTTGACTTCTTGGTGACTATCCTGCATTGGTTTTGCCCTTCATCGAAGCATTCTCCCTGTATTTTGTATCAAAGTATTTTTCTTATTTTTGAACCTCAGTTGGGTCACCCCTCAGCATTTCTTCCTTGGAGAAAAGCATTTCAACCTATTCATCCTTCCCTGATTTTAGATTCCTGCATTTCAGATATCCTTGTAAATCGATTTTTTTCACCTTCTCTATTGCCTCGCTATTATTTTTACAGTGTGGGAACCAAGGTTCTATAGTGTGATGTGACCAAGTTTCAATACTTAATAAAAACTAAATATTGTAAATGCTGGAAATCTGAAAATCCGAATTGCTAGATGAAATGTGGGTCTGGCAGTATCTGTGGACAAAGGAAGCTTCACGTCTGATCTGACTGTTCGGGTTTAGCAAAACTTTTACTTTTCAATTCTATCTCTAAGCCCTAATGCTTGTTTTTTTTTGTAAGCTTACTTAACCAGTGTCATAGAGATGTACAGCATGGAAACAACTTGTCCATGTCGACCGGATATCCTAAACTAATCTTGTCCCATTTGCCAGCACTTGGCCCATATCCTTCTAATTCATATATCCATATAGATGCCTTTTAAATGTTGTAATTTTACTTGGCTCCACTACTTCCTCTGGTAGCTCATTCCATACAGGCACCACTCTCTGCGTGGAAAAAGTTGCCCTTTAGGTCCCTTTTAAATCTTTCCCCCCCTCACCCTAAAGCTATCCTCTCTAGTTCTGGACTCCCGAGGACCTTACCATAAAGTGTATAAGTCCGGCCCTGATTTGCCTTTCCAAAATGCAGCACCTTGCATTTATCTAAATTAAACTCCATCTACCACTCCTTGGCCCATTGGCCCATCTGATCAAGATCCCGTTGTATTCTGAAGTAATCTTCTTCAATGTCCATTACACATCCAATTTTGGTGTCACCTGAAAACTTACTAAATCTACTTCGTTTGTCCACATCCAAATCATTTATATACATGACGAAAAGCAGTGGACCCAACACCGATCCACAGGCCTCCAGTCTGAAAAACAATCCTCGCCACCACCTTCTGTCTTCCTGTTTTGTAGCCAGTTCTGTATCCGAATGGCTGTATCCTGTATTCCATGTGATCAAACCTTGCAAACCAGTCTATCATGAGTAATCTTGTCTAATGCCCTACTAAAGTTCATATAGACCACGTCCACCGCTCTGCCCTCATTAATCCTCTTTGTTACTTCAAAAAACTCAAACAAGTTCATGAGATATGATTTCCCATGCACAAAGCCATGTTGACCATCCCTAATCAGTCCTTGTCATTCCAGACGCATGTACGTCCTGCCCTTCAGGATTACCTCCAACAACTTCTCCACCACCAATGTCAGGCTCAACCGTCTATAGTTCCCTGGCTTTTCCTTATTAGTTTTCTTAAATAGTGGCAACACGTTAGTCAACTTCCAGCACCTCACCTGTTACTTTCGATGGTACAAATATCTCAGCAAGGGGCCCACCAATCACTTCCCTAATACTACTTATGAATTTGTAAATTTGTGGTCCAATATTTACTGTTGTTAGTAAGATTTTTTTGATAGTTAAAGTAATAAGGTATATTTGGAGAAATAGAGCATAGAACATGTAGTGCTGAAGATTTTATAGGTTTCTGTACCATACATATTTACAGTGCAGATGTTTGTTATTTGGCTATGTCTGTTTTGGCTCTTCACTGGAACAATGAGGATTTAAACAGGCAACATTTGTGGAGGGATTTATAAAGAAGCTACTATTTCAGATCTGAGACTTTTCATCAGATATGAAAAATTAGCCCTTTTTCTGGTTGCAGAGGTTGAGTATTTCTGTTTTTATTTTGGATCTCCCGCCTCCTCGCAGTTTTATGTTATTGTGTTACAGAGCTCTTCACTTTCTCCTACGTTCTCCAGATAGCTCTTAGTCAACTTCATTTTTATCCAGTAACTACACAAGCAGCACAATGCTCAGTACATCCACATTCTGAACTTGCCATGTAAAACATTTTCTCCTTTATCTGTGACAGCTGTTGTACTTTGAACCCCAGCAATACCAGCAACATGGTAAAATAGTGTAGCAGCAAGATACTAAAAATGTTGTATTTAACATTTTTATTATTCTTCACTTGATATTCCATAATCTTCTGTATTTTTGAGATCAGGTGTATCTTCCAATGAAAACTTGTGGCTGCTTTCTCAACTAGGAGCCGTACAACTTTCACATTGTGTAGTTAATCCTATATGCACTCATGTTTTTCTGCCACGTTTTGTCCTTTTACATGTTAACCTTTCACTCTTTTGGGAGAAGTAACTTTTGCTTGTTATTCCATAAGAGTTTGTCCGTTTCTATATGACCTCTAGGTAAAGCTGGGTTACACTAATGGCAAGTTTGATTGTATTAGCAAACATTCATAGCTGCAAGGTTACATCAGCAGTTATTAAATAGCCAGCTAACTATACATTGAAATGACTGTGCGATGACCATAGCGGCAATGTGTACTTATGTTTTGGTAAATATTTTCAAACAAGTAGTCACTAATTCATACTTTTGTTTTAATCAAAAGCTCATCAAACTAAGCTAGGAAGCATAGTAAGTTTTTGATAAATGGAGAAAGTTTCAAAGGGTCACAGGCAAACCTTATAAATTAGTGAGCAAATCCTAAATAAATTTGCAGATAGAGACTGAAATTTGAGAAAGTACTAAATTTTAGGGAAAGGTTAATTCACCCATAAGGGATGAGTTGGATTTGGATACTGATAGATAATGGCAAGTATCATTCGCCCCAGTTTTGTGATTTACTGTTTCAGTGTCTCATTCAAACAATTTTCTCTGGAGAAAATTAGTTGTGATGCTTTCAGTCCCATGATCCCGATGTCAGGTAATTCTTTCGTACTCAGTTGTTGAGATTAGGGAATGATGTCTGATCTACAAAAGTCTTTGTGTTTGAATCTAACAAATTAAATGTCGGGTTCATAAGAAGGTAATGCAACATGAATACTTTAAGAGTTGAAGAAATTCAGATGATCCTGCTTTTTGTAGTACAAGCATTTTATTGTAATTTCAAACTTATTGACATAATTTTCTTCATGCTCCAGTTGTTCTGTTTAAAAATACCCTTTACTTTTCAGTTCAAATCAAATTTTACATTTAAACAATCAAAATGTATTTTTCCTTTCAAATGCTGTTTAGCCTGTGTGCACTTTACAAATGATGATTAAATGATACCAGGCTTTTGTTTTATAACTATGTAATTTTGAGAGAAAATGAATACTGATTAGTGTGTCCTGAGAAAGAGAGATTGAAATCTGTTCATATTTTGGAATATCCTGACACTTCATATTTGGAAAAGAATGTATAAATGATGTGATTGAAGCTATCTGGTAAGCAGATAGTTCAACCACATAATGTCATTAGTTTGAGTGAATGTGTTATCAATCACTGCATTTGCAAATCATTAGTCCAAAATAGTATTAGTAGCAAAAGAGGCAAGATGGGGAGCTGAGTACAAGAACGGAAAGCAAGAGATCAGACAAAAACTGCACATCACATTTCATATCTTCTTGATCTTGGACCTTGTCCAGTTTTATACAAGAATTGTTGAAAGTGGACTAGAATTAAAGAATTGAATAGTTTTAGCATTTATAAAAGTTCAGGATTTTTGAGGGATTGAACACTTTTGGCTTTTTATGATTACATATAGTTTCTTATCGGTAACTTCAGTTTCTTCCCAATGCTGTGATGGTACTATGCCTTTGAGAGATTTGTTCTCTGCTGTTTCTTTCACAGAGAGTTGTTGCCATAGAGGTGATTGAATGTTCGCTTCAGAAGCAGTAGGTAAACAGCTTTGAGCTCCCTGCATATTTTCTTAATTTAGACAAGAGAAGAACGAGTGGGTGAAGTCGGGCTCTCAGAGACCCAGGGTTTCAGTTTTGCTTTCATTTGGTGTTTGAAGCTGATTGCTGCAGCATAGAAAGCTGTAGCTAAAGGCTCAAGTTTTTTCTGCTCCTAGATAGTTTGTTTATTTTGGTGTTCAATTCTCCTGGATAGCATATGAGAAAAATTTGTTTTGCTGAATTTGCCTTTGCCAAGGGTATGTTTATGGGATGTTGCTATAAGGAACATTTGATGATTAGTAGTTAAATAATATATTATTTTATTCAGTATTACAATAGAGTTAAAATTAATGCCAATTTTTTTTTTTAACTGTGTAAGAATAAAGTATGTTTTACTTAAAGCCTAATGGTGGACCAATTAAATCACATCTGAATTCAACATCTTACACTTGCCTTCAAAGAAGATAAAAGTTAGGGTCTGGACTAGCTCCTTGGAAGTAGGGGCATGGGGGAAGTGTGGTCAGTCTGGTTCGTAACAATGCTTAAATACAAATATGGAATTCTTTTAAAGAAGCATGTTATTTTGGGAGAAGTAGCTTCAAAGCGAGGTCCTTTTCTCCTTTGTTTTATTGTCAAAATATCAGGAAAAGAGTAGTTTGCTTTTAAATTAGTTCAACTTTTTCTCCTTCTAAGTCTTTTCTGAGGGAGTGTGTAAGAAATATAGATAACTTGCTTTCACTCCAGTTTGAGGGCTTCTGAGGTTGTTGATAAGTGCAATGTGTGATCTGCAAGCTATTTCGTGTATGAACAGGTAGTGCTTGAAGGGTCAGCCATATGAGGTATTTACAGTTTTGTGTGCTTTCTCTTACTGTTCAAATTCACCAGTGCACACCCCTCAACAAAGTTTCTTGACGTGTTTGCACCTTCCCGATGAGCTTTCCTTCATTTTGATGGGAAGGGATCCCATGTGTTGGTGGGGATGTTTGTCTGTCCAGTTCTACATATATCCCTAAAGGGATTTTGCTCTGCTTTTAGGAACTTCCTTTCATGACAGAGTTCTGAGTGGAGCAGTTGTTTTCTGAGTCTAGTTTCACGCATACAATCAACATGTCCCACCTAGTGAAGCTAAATTTGATTAGCACATCATTGGGCATGTTGACTTAGGAGTGAACACTACTGTTGAACTGCCTTTTGCCACCTGATTTTGAGGATTTTTGAAAACACCATTGATATTTCCATTTGCATTGAGGTACAATAGCTTGGCAAAGTTTCCAAAGCGCACAGGAGCGTGAGGATCATTGTTGGCCTGCTACAATAGTTTCAAGTTTTGAAATCCCAGTCCTCAAGAATGGTCTTTCTCAGCTAGCCAAATACTGTCTAAACCATTGTGGATGTGTATTGATACCCACATACTAAAGATAAAAATTACGATTGTTTTTAAACCACAGTATTTTAATTCTGTGGGAATATGTTTTGCTAAGATAAATGCATCATTAGCTAAAGCCAATCACTGCTCACGATGAAGTGGCATCTTCAGTTTGTTTATTATTCAGGTATATCTTTGAATTAATTATGTCCTCGTGTCCAATGTTAAATTTCAAATGTTGATATACAACACTATTAGATACAGATTCAGCAATATAGCAGTCACTAAACCATTCCATCATTTAAACATCAATGTACTTGATTTTTATTAATGTTACAGATAAACTTGTTCATGTACTTCAGAGGAAATGGGAAACTGAGAGCAAACTTTTTATGAGGGGAAGCGATCTTATGAGCTGCTACTGAGGTATTTCATTGCACAATTCTTTGCTTTTGAACCGTGCACATTAAGAGAATGGAATCCCTTTCAGTTTTGGTACATGGCAGGGCATGTAAAATTGTTAATCAAATACCAACATTGTGTTTTGTTTGTAACGGAATTTTGTTTGCATGTAATGTCAGGGATTTGAAGTGAACTCAGGCTTGTGTGCTTCCACATCGTCATTCCTGAGTTAATTTTGAGTCAGCAACCTTTTTTAGGACAGAGATCACAACCTAACTTGGTCAGGTTTTTGTCATGATTCCTGATGAAGGGCTTTTGCCTGAAACGTCGATTTCGCTGCTCGTTGGATGCTGCCTGAACTGCTGTGCTCTTCCAGCACCACTGATCCAGAATCTGGTTTCCAGCATCTGCAGTCATTGTTTTTACCAGGCTTTTGTCATGCCTACACCTTAAATTTATGGTTTATTACATAGCAGTGAGAATATTGGCTTTTCTACCCAACCTAGCTAATACTAACTCTTACTTAAGGAGTTACAGTAAGAGTAATTCAGTCATGCAATTATGGTAATGAGCAGCTGTTCTTCTAACCCTCATTTTCACTGTTTAAAATAATCACCAACTGCTTACAGGTTACTTCCAGGAGATTTCAAGATTTTAGCACAGAACAGTTGCTTTCAGAGGTTCTGGGGAAGGGAAACCGAAATGTTAACTTTGTTTTCTCTTCTCAGATGCTGCCAGACCTGCTGAGCTTTTCCAGCAACTTACGTTTTTGTTTCTGATGTACAGCATCTGCAGTTCTTTTGTTTTTTTTTAGTTGCTTCTAGATATTGGCCTTCCCATGTGCCATTGATATTATCATCGTGCAGATGCTGCATATCAACTCTGTCATGTACTTGAACTAAAAAGGCTTCCGTTCCCTCAACTTTCAGTTGGTATGTGACCATTAGCAACAAATGGCTAAAGTAGTGTCCAGTACCTTGGCAGCAGTATTGAATCTTTCATTCTGTAAAATTTGCAGTGTCATCTCCAACTAAGCCAAAAAAACCTAAAGAACACTGAATACTAGAAATATGAAACAAAAACAAATTGCTGGAGAATCTCAGCAGGTCGGCAGCAAATGATAGGGGTGGCACGGTGGCTCAGTATTTAGCACTGCTGCCTCACAGCGTCATGGACCTGGGTTCAATTCCAGGCTCGGGTGACTGTCTGTGTGGGGTTTGCACGTTCTCCCCGTGTCAGCTTGGGGTTTCCTCTCACAATCCAAAGGTGTGCAGGTCAGGTGAATTGGTCATGCTAGATTGCCCGTAGTGTTAGGTGCATTAGTCAGAGGGAAATGGATCTGGGTGGGTTACTCTTCGGAGGGTCAGTGTGGACTTGTTGGGCTGAAGGGCCTGTTTCCACACTGTAAGGAGTTAAAAAAAAACGTCTGGTAGCATCTGTGGAGAAAAAGCAGTGTTTATGTTTTAGGTCCAGTGACCCTTCTGAAATGTTAACTGGGCTTTTTTTTCTCAATTAAGCGTTGATGGCAGCACAGGATGGCTAGTAGGTTATGGCAGCTATCTACTGAGGATATGTCTGCTCATTCCATTGTCAACATAACTATGTACATAGAACATTACAGTGCAGTACAGGCCCTTTGACCCTCGATATTGCGCCGACCTGTCATACCAATCTGAAACCCATCTAACCTACACTATTCCATGTACGTCCATATGCTTGTCCAATGACAACTTAAATGCACTTAAAGCATTCCATACCCTTACTACTCTCTGAGTAAAGAAACTACCTCTGACATCTGTCCTATATCTATCACCCCTCAATTTAAAGCTATGCCCCCTCATGCTCGCCGTCACCATACTTGAAAAAAGGCTCTCCCTGTCCACCCTATCTAACCCTCTGATTATCTTATATGTCTCTATTAAGTCACCTCTCGACCTTCTTCTCTCGAATGAAAACAGCCTCAAGTCCCTCAGCCTTTCCTCGTAAGACCTTCCCTACATACCAGGCAACATCCTAGTAAATCTCCTCTGCACCCTTTCCAAAGCCTCCGCATCCTTCTTATAATGCGGTGACCAGAACTGTATACGATACTCCAAGTGCGGCCGCACCTGAGTTTTGTACAGCTGTAGCATAACCTCATGGCTCCGGAACTCGATCCTTCTATTAATAAAAGATAAAACACTGTATGCCTTCTTAACAACCCTGTCAACCTGGGTGGCAACTTGCAAGGATCTGTGTACCTGGACACCGAGATTTCTCTGCTCATCTACACTACCAAGAATCTTACCATTAGCCCAGTATTTTGGCATTCCGGTTACTCTGACCAAAGTGAATCACTTCACACTTGTCTGCAATAAACTCCATTTGCCACCTCTCAGCCCAGCTCTGCAGCTTATCTATGTCTCTCTGTAACCTACAACATCCTTCATCACTATCCGCAACTCCACCGACCTTAGTGTCGTCTGCAAATTTACTAACCCACCCTTCCACGCTCTCATCCAGGTCGTTTATAAAAATGACGAACAGCAGTGGACCCAACACTGACCCTTGCGGTACACCACTGTAACTGGACTCCAGGATGCACATTTCCCATCAACCACCACCCTCTGGCTTGCTGAAAGAAGACAATTACTGATCCAAACTGCTATATCTCCCACAATCCCATTCCTCCGCATTTTGTACAATAGCCTACTGTGGGGAACCTTATCGAACATCTTGCTGAAATCCATATACACCACATCAACCGGTTTACTCTCATCTACCTGTTTGATCACCTTCTCAAAGAACTCAATAAGGTTTGTGAGGCATGACCTACCCTTCACAAAACCATGCTGACTATCCCTAATCAAATTATTATTTTCTAGATGCTTATAAATCCTATCTCTTCTAACCTTTTCCAATACTTTACCAACAACTGATGTATGTATGTGTAACTTTTAAAAAATTCATTCATGGGAGGTGGATGTCACTGGCTGGATCAGCATTTATTGCCCATCCTTAGTTGTCCTGGAGAAGTGGTTGGTTAATTGCCACCTTGAACTGCTGCAGATAGACCTTTGTTGCAGCTTGACCTACAATGCCATTAGTGAGGGATTTCCAACAGGCCTTTAAATCGGCTCCTTTTAAACATTTCGTCTGGGAGAAAGGGATCCATAAAGGAATGGATTCTTTAACATTGTGTGACCAACTTGATGAGATGAGTGAATGAAGAAGGGGAACCCTTCACCTGGTAGCCCAAACATTCTTTTGAAACTACAAGAACCTTCTTCAGTTACCCCTGAAACTGGAAACAAATGTCCAAATTCAGTACGAACGTTTTTCTAGGAGAATTTGGGGAAGTTACTTCTGAGGATATAAAAGTTCAGTTGTCAAACAGTTAAAGATTTGCTGAATGCATTTAGGATTGGACTTAGAGCCAAAGGACAGAAACAGTACTTACAACGCTGCTGCATATGATAGAGCAGACGATGCAAAAACAATACTTTCACTGCCTGAACTGCTGTGGAGGAGCACTGCAGTATTCAACAGAACACATCAAAATCTGTGGTAGCCTGCAGCAAACTACACAATCTGCTGTCATTAGGGGACAGCCCTCAACTCTGAGCCATGAAGGAAATATTTGCATCAGTGATCAAATGCTAGATAAAATAGGCAGGTTTTGGGCTGTGCTTTAAAGAACAGACTTACAAATGAATTCTAGACTTCAAGGCTCTGACAACTGAAGGCATAGCTGCTAATGGTGGGGGGATGAAAGTTAGGCAAAAGTTGAACAAACACAGTTTTTGGAAGATTGTAACGCTAATGGACATTCTACTACAGTTGAATAAACGATTTAAGTAGTTGTGGGATAATAAAAGCTGTTTTATTTATGTAATTGGAGGAAATGTTTGGAGATGCAGTATAGATATTTACTAGCAAGAAGGTGAATTGGCATTTGAAATTCATTTGCATGATAGAGTACACATTTTTGCTGATTTGGAGGTGCAGATGTTGGACTGGGGTGTACAAAGTTAAAAAATCACTCAACACCAGGTTACAGTCCAACAGGTTTATTTGAAAGCATTAGCTTTTAAGGTGCTGCTCCTTCATCAGGTGGGGGCTGTGGAGTATAAACATGTAGCAAAAGGTTTCAGTGTGATGTAACTGAAATTATATATTGAAAAAAAAACATGGATTGTTTGTTAAGTCTCTCATCTTTTAGAATGGGCATGTTGGTTTCTGAAAAGAACTGAAACTCAAGGCTAATTAGGGATGGGCAACAATGCTGGCCTTACCAGTGACACCAATTTTCTGTGAAAGAAGAACCGTAAAACGTGCTTGAAGTTTCCAGGTGTTTAAAATAGAAATAGCTTACTCCATGTCACTAATATTTTTCACCTCTTTATAACACTCAATATCATGAGAGCATAAAAGCAATGGAGTTGTGCCAGATTAATCGGAAGCCAATTGATTTCAGGTCTGCTGCCAGTGATGCCATTACATACATTTACCAGCTCTTCTACCTAATGAGCAGCACTTAACACATTGTTCTCCAAGACTGTCCTTCACCAAAGGTTAACCCTTCACCACTGTTATACCTTGAAATCTATTGGTGCATGATGATTGTAATGGTAGGAACATTGCCTGTATTTGCAGTTTTCTGTTAATTTCGTACAGACTTTTATAATTAAATTGTAGACAGAAATCAGATATAAAATGCATGGATTTAACCAAAAAGGTATTGGAACTTTGTTCAGCAATTAGTTAAAATAGGCAGCGTATTAGCTAGCAGCTGTCAGTTCTACAGAAGAGAAGATATGCTGTCTTGAATATTAAATGGTATATATTTTAGCTTTGTATCCATATTGTGACTAACTATCAAATTTTAAATTTTGGTTTCCAATCAAGATGTTGCTAAACTATTTTATTGCATATTGGAATTTCATTAGGTCATCTGCAGTGCCATAATTCACTCTGAACATTAACAGTTGCTGTGCTGACTGTATTTTGTGTCCTCGGTCCAACTATATTCAGTTGCTTTATCAATTACCTAACCTGAATCAGTAAATCAAAAGTGGCGAAGCTTGTTGGTTGAATGTACAGTATTCAAAACCAGTTTATATCACACAAGTGTCAGGCAATGACCATCTACAAAAAAATAATCTTACTCCGGTCACCAGTTGACATTCAGTAGCATTACCATCACTAATTCCTCCTCTATCTTTGATCAGATTAGATGTGGAAACAGGCCTTTCGGCCCAACAAGTCCAACTGACCCTCTGAAGAGTAACCCACCCAGACCCATTCTGCTGTGACTAATGCACCTAACACTGTACAATTTAGCATGGCCAACTCACCTAACCCGGAAATCTTTGGACAGCGGGAGGAAGCCAGAGCACCCAGCGGAAACCCACGCTGAAATGGGGAGAATGTGCAAACTCGACACAGGCAATCACCTGAGGCTGGAATCAAACCTGGGTGCCTGGTGCTCTGAGGCAGCAATGCTAACTGCTGAGCCAGTGTGCTGTCCCAATTTGAAATTAGAGTTGATCAGAAACTGAACTGGCCCAGTTAAATAAATACTGTTCCTACCAGTGTAGGTGAGAGGCTGGGAATCCAGTGGCAAACAACTTGCCTCCTGGCCTCTGACCTTACCCCCTCAAAAAAGAACTTTTCACCAGCTACAAGCACAACTCAGTAGTGAGATGGAATACTCTCTAATGTCTTGACTGTGAGGAACACCAATGCTGAAGAAACTCAACATCATCAAGGAAAATCAAGTTGCATGATTGGTAGCTCATGTGCAATCTTAAACATTTACTCACTCCACTACCATCACATAGGTTGCAGTGTACCATTGGTAAGATGTACTGTAGCAATTCATCAAAGCTTCTTTAACAACACCTTCTAAACCTGGCAAAGGCCAGGTCATTCTGTTGGAAACAGGAAATTATTTTTGCAGATTTGGAGAACTGGATCATGTCTCTTCACGCTCAGCAAGTAATTGTAACATATTTTACAAATTTACATCCCTCGTGCATAAGATTACTTTACTTTTCTAAAATTCAGACATAAAAAATTGGTTCCTTAAAGAGTCCTTAAGCAATTATGTTTTTTAAAATATCTTATACTTCTGAGTGTTTCTCCAAATATCATTTTGAGTATTGCATTCCCCGACTTAGACTTGTTGTAAATTCTTATTTGCAATGATGTCACAATTAATTTATAAACATAAATTTAAGACTGATACAAGATTCTCTGCATATTTAGTGATTGAGGAAGCTTGCTTGTTGCAAGCCATCTCTAGAAAAGAGTGAGATTTAATCCTAACTTGAGAAGATGGAAATTGTTCTGCTGCCAATGACTGATAAATAAAGTGGACATGAAAAGGATGTGATCTGGATGGTTGAGAATGATCTGTGAAATTAACTTTTTTTTATGCATAGTGTATCTTTTTGGTATTAAGACAAAATGTATGGCTTAAGCATACTTTAAGCTTTGACAGTATCAAGTATAAACTTCTTTCTTTTAAATGAAAATGAAATTTGATTGCAACTCCCCAGAGGAACAGTTGCAATGTTCTTTGTGGAAACATTTTGGACCTTGATGCATTGGTCTGTCATCAGTGTGAACAAAAACTTTGCCCAAACAATGAATGAATTGCTTTGTTTCTTTTCAGTAAAACAATGTTTCTGAACTTCATGTTTTTCTTCTAATCTTCTGAAATGCACAAAATGCCTCCTCTTAATATTTAAAAAGAAAGAAACTTCTTTGTGAATTTTTAAATACAACTTGTATTATGCTGGTTTAATTGTTCATATTAACTCTCTGATTTATTGTTTAGCTTTAGTTGGGGAGTTATTCATGCATTTCATCTATTTGATTATTAAATTATTTATTTGATCAATTATTCATATTGTCTTTCTTCTGAATTATTTATGTCTTAGTTTTGATATTTGCAAAGGCCCTGACACTGATGCAAAACTCTTATTTTCTATTGAAATAGTGTGTTGTATGATATTCCGATCTCTTAAGACTGCAGTGCTACTATTAGGAATAGCATATGATGGCTGTCTGTCGTGTGTCTGTTATAAGTGATGTATTATACTGTATTTTGCATTTGTATTATTCAGAGTTGGGTAGATTGTTTTTAAACTGTGTAAGTAATCATTTTAAGACCATAAGACATAGGAGTGGAAGTAAGGCCATTCAGCTCATCGGGTCCACTCCGCCATTCAATCATGGCTGATGGGCATTTCAACTCCACATTTTCTTGAATACAGCCAGAGCAATTGTACTGAAGCAAAATACTGTGCATGCTGGAAATCTGATTCAAGAACAGGAAAAATTCCCTTACTCAGCAGATCTGGCAGCATCTGTGAAGAGACAGTTGGAGTAACATTTTAAGTTGATAGGGCGTTTTGAGAAGATTTGTAGCTCAGGTGGAGGATTTGGATGTAGGTTTGCTCGCTGAGCTGGAAGGTTCATTTTCAGATGTTTTGTCACCATACTAGGTAACATAATCAGTGAGCCTCAGGATGAAGCACTGCTGATGTTTCCTGCTTTCTATTTATATGTTTAGGTCTCTTTGGGTTGGTGATGCCATTTCTTAATCTTTTTCTCAGGGAGTGGTAAATGGGGTCCAGGTTAGTGTGTTTGTTGATAGAGTTCCAGTTGGAATGCCATGCTTCTGGTGTTTCTTGTGCATGTCTCTGTTTGGCTTGTCCTAGGATGGATCTGTTGTCCCAGTCGAAGAGGTGTCCTTCTTTATCTGTATGTATGGATATTAGTGAGAGAGGGTCATGTTGTTTTGTGGCTAGTTGATGTTCATGTACCCTGATGGTTAGTTTTCTGTCTGTTTGTCCAATGTAGTGTTTGTTACAGTTCTTGCAAGGTATTTTGTTAATGACATTAATTTTGCTTGTCTGAATAGGCTCTTTCAAGTTCATTAGCTGCTGTTTAAGTGTGTAGTGGGTTCGTGGGCTACAATGATGCCAAGGGGTCTGAGTAGTCTGGCAGTCATGTCTGAGATGCCTTTGATATAGGGGAGAGTGGCCAGGGTTTCTGGACATGTTTTTGTCTGCTTGTTTGGGTTTGTTGCTGAGAAATTGGCGGACTGTGTTCATTGGGTACCCATTCTTTTTTAATAAACCGTATAGGTGATTTCCCTCTGCTCTGCGTATTTTCTCTGTGCCGCAGTGTGTGTTGGCTCGTTGAAATAATGTTCTGATTCAGCTTTGTTTGTGGATGTTAGGATGATAGCTCCTGTAGTTCAATATTTGATCTGTATGTGTTGTTTTCCTGTAGATGCTGGTTTGAAGTTCCCTATTGGCTGTTCGCTGTACTGTGACAGGTAGGAATGGCAGTTTGTTCTTGTTTTCCTCCTCTTTAGTGAATTTTATGCCAGTAAAGGTATTAATGATGATCTTGAAGGTTTCCTCTAATTTGTTTCATTCAGTGATGACAAAGGTGCCATCCATGTAGCGGACCCAAGTTTGGGTTGGATGGTTGGCAGAGCTGTTTGTTCGAGTCTCTGCATTACTGACTCTGCTCAGAACCCTGATATCGGAGATCCCATGGGTGTTCCGTTGGTTTGTCTGTAGGTTTTGTTGTTTAAGGTGAAGTGCGTGGTAAGGCATAGGTCCACTAGCTTGACAGTACTGTCCTTGCTGATGAAGTTGGTGGTGTCTGGTGTATGTGTCTTTGTGTCTTCTAATAGTGTAGTCAGTGTTTCCTTGACCAGGTTGATGTTTGTTGATGTGAACAGGGCTGCTACATTAAAGAAGACCATTATTTCATCGTCTTCTATCAGTGTCTTTGGTCTTCAGGGATTCTTGGATGGATGGATGGATGGAGTAGTGTGAGTCTTCTACTAAGTGTTTTAGTCTTTGATGTAGCTCCTTGGCCAATCTGGAAGTGGTGTTCCAGGTAGCGTCTGGGTCTGAGGGGGGACTCCTGGTTTGTGAATGTTTGGTAATCCGTATAAGCGTGGTGTGTTAGATCTGTCTGGTTTCATTTTTTGTAAGTTGGTCTTATGTATTTCTCCAGATTTCTGAAGTGTTTTGAGGACGGCTGTGAGTTGGTTCTCTAGTTGTGGGGTTGGGTCTCTCGCCACTTGTTGGTAAGTGTTGGTATCTGCAAGTAGTGCATTCGCTTTTTCAATATAGTCTCTTTGATTTAAAATGACTGTCAAGCGTCCTTTGTCTGCAGGTAGGATAACAATATTTTTATCTCTTCTTAGTCTTTCTAGTGCTTTCCTTTATTGTGTATTGAGTGTGCTTCCTTCCTTTTTCCTGTCTGATAATTTGTTGGGTTTCTTCTGTGAGTTGCCATTCCTAGATGTCACAGTAGAGTGAACAGCGAATGAGGAACTTCAAACCAGCGTCTACAAGAAAACAATACATACGGACGAAATATTGAACTACAGAAGCAATCATTCCAACACCCACAAATGAAGCTGCATCAGAGCATTATTTCAATGAGCCACCCTACACTGCAGCACGGAAGAAATACACAGCAGAGGAAAATACCTATATAGTGTATTCAAAAAGAATGGGTACCCAATGAACACAGTCTGCCAATTTCTCAGCAACAAACCCAAACAAGCAGACAAAAAATGCGTCCAGAAACCGTAGCCACTCTTCCCTACATCAAAGGCATCTTGGAAATGACTGCCAGACTACTCGGACCTCTTGGCATCATGGTAGCCCACAAACCCACCAACGCACTAAAACTGCAACTAGTGAATTTTAAAGACCCTATACAGACAAGAAAAACGAATGTAACTTACAAAATACCATGCAAGAACTGTAACAAACACTACATTGGGCTAACAGGCAGAAAACTAGCCACCAGGAATACATGAACATCAACTAGCCACCAAACGACATGACCTTCTCTCACCAGTATTCTTACATACAGATGAGGAAGGACACCTCTTTGACTGGGGCAACATGTCCATCCTAGGACAAGCCAAACTGAGACACGTGCAAGAACTCATGGAAGCGTGGCATTCTTACTGGAACTTTGACCCGATTTGCCACCCCTGAGATAAAGAATGGGAAATGATATCACTATAGGAAATGATGTCACCAACCCAAAGAGACCCAAACATATAAATAGAAAGCAGGAAACATCAGCAGTGCTTCGTCCGGAGGCTCACAGAAGATGTTAATTAGTATGGTGACGAAACATCTGAAAATGAACCTTCCAGCTCAGCGAGCAAACCTACATCCATTTGAAGTTGAAAAAGACTTTTCTTTGGTACTGGCTTGACTTCTGAAGTCTTATTTGACTTGAAACTTTAACACTGATCATCTCTCCACAGATGCTGTCAGATCTGCATTTTTCCAACGCTTCAGTTATGGTTTCGACAAAAAGACTTTAAAATATTTTTGTTTTAGTTGTTGGCCTCTGTTACAAGATTCCCATCAATCATCAACTTGATGGAATAGTACGTTATGTAACAAGAAAGACAAAAAAAGTTCAATTACTTAGCACCTTTCGTGAACTGTAGATGTTCTAATGTGCTTTGCAGATGAACTTCTGAATGCTGATCAGACCTTGCTGGATATGGGTATGGGCTACTTCAGCATTTGAAGAGTTATGAATGGAACTGGGCACTGTATACTCAACAAGCATTTCCACTTCTGACCTTATGTTGGAGGGAATGCATTGATGAATGAGCTGAAGATGGTTGGGCCTATGTCATTGCCTTGAAGAATTCCTGCAGTGATTTCCTGAAGCTGAGTAGGTTAAGCTCCAAGGACACCCACCTTTTGTGTTGGAGTTTGTCCATTGCTCCATGTTTGTACTAATTTCAATTTTGCAAGTTGTCTTGATTTTACACTTGAAGTGTTCACTTGTGAAGGGCTGTTACATTTCCCTTCGCACCCCAGAATTCAACCCTCTTGACTGATTGACCAAAAGGAGTAATGACACTTGAGACAAATGGTCCTTAGGGAACCCAAACTAACATCAGACAAATGTAATTGACATTATAAAAAGTAAATGGAAATTATTGTATTGTCTGACAGAAATCTCTCTTCCTTAATGAATCATGAACTTGAGAGCACAAATTTCACTTATCACCTAAGGCATTGCAAGAATTAGAAGAACATTTTATTTTGATTTTTTAACAGACTTATTACCTGGAATGATGGTGAAAGAAATCCCTTTTTAAAGAAAAGTGGAAAAGTATTTTGAAGAATAGGATTTAAAAAGGTAAAGGACAAAGCCAAAAGTTAGAATAAATATTTGGCTTTTTCTGAAATGTTAAACTTTGACGCTATCTCTTACGTTCTAAACATGTTTTACAAATTCTAATTTCAATTTCTGCATGTCTTGTTCAGATTGATATAAGTGTGCTATTGCTCCAGGAGATAGTATCACCAGTCTTTTCTAACTATTATTTCTTTTCACATTTAACTTTGTGCGCCACTTTTATTGTTCTACTGGATTCAGATGTTTCACTTTCTGTGCATGTACTCTTTTAAGTACTTTGCCAGAAGAGATGTGCAATATTAACACTGCAGTCTGTTCGAATGTTCAGTGATGGACTATTTAACCCAACTGCTGAAGCATTTGTCTTAATCATGCATTGTACTAGTCTAATACAGCATCTGTTTAGTAGGTAAACTCTCATCAAACCCTTTTTTACACCACATAAAGTAGTCAATTTACTATTCTTCGTGAAACTTAAATGCTAAACTATGTTTCATTAAATGTCCCTGACTAGTTTATTACTTGAACTTATTGCCTGTGGTCATACTTTATTATATATGAACCCCCCAACCAATTTTGCTTGATTTTTATCATGTAAGATTAATAAATGAAGGACCAGAGATTTCAGAAGATTTCATTGCGTTACTTTCAAAATAAATTTCAGTTTGTTGGTGCTCATTCACTTTGAAGGCTTCATATTGATCAAAATGTTGCTAGTTAATTTTCTTCAGAATGACTTAATTATCTTGGTCCCTCCAGTTTTTATCTTATATCCTTGATTCATCACTTTTAGAGAACCTTTCACAAGTTTTTTTTAGTTCTTCAATGTGCAGGTGCTGGTGTCATGGCAAGCATTTGTTGTTTGTCCTGAATTGCCTTTAAATTGAATGGGTTGTTTGGCCTTTTCAGAGGATAGTTAAGTCAGCCACATTACAGTGCATCTGGATACCAGACCAAGTGAGAATGACCAATTTCCTTCCTCAAGGATATTAATGAACGGGTTACTTCTTTTTATGACTATCGATGATAGTCTAATTTTACTGAGGCTAGCTTTCAATTCCAGACATTTTACCAACTGATTTAAAATTTTGTGGGTGTCGTGATGTGATTGAACCAAGGTCCCAAGAACATTAGCCTGAGCCTTTAGATTATTAGTCCACTACATGATCTTATCCCCAACGCCAAATCATACTATAGTTAGGAGCACATTACTCTAGATGCTGGAATCTGACTGAAAACAATAAATGCTGGAGACCACAGCAGGTCAGACAGCATCCACGGAGAGAGAGCAAGTTAACATTTTGAGTTTAGATAACTCTTCAACAGAGATGAAGTGTAGTGTGGAGAGGACAGCATTTATGCTATAATTTGGGAAGGGCGGGAGTAGTGTGTGTAGGGTGCTTGTGTTGAAAAGATATTGATGGTTCAGATTAAGTGATGAGAATATGAGAATGGCAGAACAATGGTGTATCTCCTGCCATTGGAAAGGACCGACACTGGAATGGCGGTGGGGGGGAGAGGAGAGTGGCCATGATAAAAAGCTAAAAAAGGGAAGAAATAGTTAACAATGCAAGGGTGTTGAAGTCCAGAAGGCTGTAAAGTGCCTTGTCATCCTATCCATATTTAGTTGGTGGCGCTGCTTTGTTTTTCTTCTGACCAACTGTATCAGTACTCTAGAATCAATAACTTTTAGACTAGTAATATTCATAGAATCCCTACAGTGTGGAAACAAGGCCATTTGGCCCATCGAGCCCACACTGACACTCTGAAGAACATCTCCCCCAGACTCATCCTAAACTCTGCATTTCCCATGGCTAACCCATCCACAGGGCATTTTGGAATGGCCAATCCATCTAACCTGCACATCTTTAGACTGTGGGAGGAATCCGGGAGCACAAGGAGGAAACCCATCCAGACACTGGGAGAATGTGCATCCTCCACGCAGGTAGTCGTCAGAGGATAGAATCAAACCTGGGTGTCTGATACTGTGAGGCCACTAAGCAACTGTGCCGCCCCATATCTTCTGCCATTGTACTGAATCAGAAAATTGGTGCTACTGACAGAATCTTTGTATTGTCCTTGTCCTTATTGATATAAGTATTATAAATGTACATCATATAAGCCATTACACTAGTCCTGTCACTTTGCTGGCAGTGACATCACAGGCACTGGGTCTACGGGTATAAAGGTGATAATTGTACCCCTTGCTGTTGTGGTGGCAGCAAACAGCCTTTTTTTAAAAAAAAAAATGCTTTTCAACCTATCAAACCTTTAATATCCTTGTCATTCCCATATCTCCAGCTGTATTTTCAATGGCAATGATCATTTAACTTGGCTAGGATCACAATAATATAGCAAAGCAGATCCTAGAATGAAATCTAGTCTGATAGATTTTTTTTATTATTTAGTTAACATGTAGGATAGTCATTGAGGCAGAAAAGGCTACAGATGTTCCTAACTGAACTGAAATTTATTATGTACAAAATAAATTTAGGAAATGCTACCTAAATATAAAGGACAGTTGGAACACTCTCAAATCACAGCAAAACAAAGTTTCAACCTGTTTCCCAACAGGATCTGTTAGAGCGGGATCTGTTCAGAGAGATATACCTGTGTCTCAACTCTTTGGGGTTCTACTTAACTGACTGCTAACAGCATCTTTGCTGTGGACTTGGACATGTTTTTTTCAAGTATGCTAACATTAACTCTGCAAATCTTAGAGGTTAAATTTACTCAGTTTTCAAAACATGTAGATTTCCAACTGAATCTCTCGGTTTACAAATTCTAGTACCTAAACCCTTCTGCTGTAGTGACTTGTTTGCTGAACTGCTGCGCAAACTCCTAGGAAAGAAACATAAGGTGCTTCTGAGTTCAACAATGGTGTCTTTTGAACTAATTTTTAAAAGAACTCTTACTTGATCCTAAATTCATCTGAACTCAAAACAAAGCTCATGTCCTTGCATGGCTATTCTACCTGTCATAAATGCAACATTATAAACAGTTTTCCATTAACACCATTCACTGACAAAATGTTGGATTCAAATTGCTGTACTGGAAGGGAATACTGACCATTTGTTTCCCCAGAAAGAAATCCCTTCACAGAAGTAGCTACTGTCTCTATTTTGAAATCCAAATCCCAAAATGACATGCATATAAAAATTCAACACCATTTATCACAATATCAGAAGAATGAATATTTGTATTTTCCGTATTTTTTTCATTTAAGAGTAAAATTTCTTCCCTGAAGTTTTTTCAGAATTTGCATTTTTTCCGGTTACAGCATGCAGGCCATTTAATCTATCAGTTCTATGCTGGCTCTCTTTGCAAGCAATGCAGTAGTTCCACTCACCTTTCACTGTAGCTGTCTAGTTTATCCTTGAAGTAATTATTTAATTTCCTTTTGAAAGCAATGGTTAAGTCTGCTTTCACACTCTGTTCAGGTAGTACATTCCAGATCATTATCGCTCATTGCATAAACTGTTTTTCTTTGTCGCTCTTGGATCTCATGCTAATCACCTTAAACATGGAACATTTCATTTCAGACTCTTCCATCAGTAGTCTACCTCTCTTACTCTGTATAGATGCTTCATGAACGCTTTTTTCATAGGAACAGAAGTAGGTCATTAAAACCTAGCCTGCACCAATGTGATCATAGCTGATTGAACATTTCAGTGCCTTTTAATCTCCCCATCTTTTAAATCTGCCCTTAATCTTCTTGAAGAAGAGCAAGCCAAACCTCACCCTGTCTTTAAGTGAAATAGATTTGAAGAAAAATAACATTTGATTTTCATTAAAAAAAAAATGCCTTCTTTCTCTTGAGAATAATAGATACTGAAACACTGCTTGACTTTTCAGAAGAAGGAAGGTAGCACAGAAGGAAAATACTGCTGATGCTGAAAATCTGAAATAAAAATAGAAAATGCCATTCGGGAGATCTGGCAGCTTCTACGGAGAGAGAAAGCAGCTTAGTATTTCAGGTTGATGACCTTTCATTAGTGTTCTGTAAAATATGGATTTGCTGGTGGTATTCAAAATAAGCCATCCCTATAGTAATCACACAAGCGGTATGGTTGCCAAATTTGCTGCTGACAATAATAGGAAGGAAAATACGTTAAGAGGAGGAGATGAGGTCACAAAAAGGTATTGATAGTTTACGTGAGTGGGCAAAGATGTGACGAATGGAGGATAATATGGTAAAATGTGAACTTGTCCATTTTGGAAGGAAAAATCAAAAATCAGCATGTTATCTAAATGGTGAGAGATTGTAGAGCTCTGTGCCCGAGTTCATTAATCGCAAAAGATTAGTACACAAGTACAGCAAGTTGTTAAGAAAGCTAATAGACTGTTATTACTTATCTCAAGGGGAATTTAATCCAAAAGTACGGGGTTATGCTTCAGTTATACAAGTGTATGATGAGATGGCATCCAGAGGACTGCATATTATTGAATGCAGATATCCTGAAGAAGGATAACTGGAGCCGAAACATTAACTCTGCTTTGTCCACAGCTTTTCCAGCAATTTATTTTTGTAATTGAATGTAAAATGCATTGGAAATAGTTCAAAGGAGGTCTGCTAGACTGATGCCCAAGTGTGGAGGCGGTTTGTCGTATGAGAAAGTGGGTGGACAGGCTAGGCTTGTATCTGCTGGAGTTTAGAAGAGTTTTACCAGTTTGCTCATTTTCCCTCCCCCCACATTACCCCAGTTCCAACCTTCCAGCTCAGCACTGTCCTCATGACCTGTCCCATCTGTCAACCTACCTTCTCACCTATCCACTCCAGCCTATTACCTTTACCCCCACCTCCATTCACCTATTGCACTCACAACGACATCCTTCCAGCATCAACCCCCTCCTATTTATCTCTCCACCCCCGAGGCTCCCAGCCTCATTCCTGATGAAGGGCTTTTCCCGAAACATCGATTTTCCTGCTCCTCGGATGCTGCCTGACCTGCTGTGCTTTTCCAGCACCAAACTCTTGACTTTAACTCCCTCTCCCACTCCACCAAGGACATGCAGGTCCTGGGTGGCCTCCACCACCAAACCCTTACCATCCAACGCCTGGAGGAAGGAAGCCTCATCTTCCGTCTTAGGACCCTCCAGCCATATGGGATCAATGTAGATTTCACCACTTTCCTCATTTCCCCTCATCCCACCTTATCCCAGATCAACCTTCCAACTCGGCACTGCCCTCTTGATCTGCCCAACCTGTCCATCTTCCTTCCCACCTGTACGCACCTCCCTCCTCTTCAACCTATCACCTTCACCCCCAACTTCATTTACTTATTGCATTCTCAGCTACCTTCTCCACCCCTCTTCCATTTATCTCTCAGCCTCCTTGGGCCACCCCTTCATTCCTGGTGAAGAGCTTATTCCTGAAATGTCAATTTTCCAGCTCCTCGGATGCTGCCTGACCAGCTGTGCTTTTCCAGCACCACACTCCTTGACTCTGATCCCCAACATCTGCTGTGCTCACTTTCTTTCAGTGAATTCACGTTAACGAAAAATGTTTTATAGCAGAACGACCTGTACTTGATCTTTCAAGGCTAAGATTTATATTAATGTTTTGAACCTCACTAAAGTATGCAGGAATTATCCCTCATTAAAGAGGAAAATCTATTAAGAATGGAAATTTTGGGAAGCACTAGTTTTATTCAATACAAGAAAGGGGAGCTAGAACTGTACACAATGCAGGTTTTGTCAATTCTGTATTCAAAACAATAAGTTAAAGAATTACATTGTTAATAAAATAAAACTATCTAAAGCAATCCCAAGGCAATAAATATTTATAATTTGGTAAAGTAGGATGAAAAGAGTGCCTGGTTTTAAATTTTAATAATGAAGCTCCACCTAAAGATTGCTTGTGAAAATGCATTTTATAGCCAACAGATGTCATAGCAATAGGCTATGTTATGGACAGAGAAAAATAAACATCCTTTTTCTTCAGACTTAAAGGTAGAATTTATTAAACAAAGATCATACATAACAGTGATGGATTTCAGTATGCTTCTGTTGACATTATTATTTACGAGAAGAAAGTAATGCATAATGGAATTGAAAAGAATTAGTGGTGCTGGAAAAGCACAGGAGTGCAGGTAGCATGCTACCTAAGCTGCTGTGCTTTTCCAGCACCACTCTAATCCAGAAACTGGTTTCCAGCATCTGCAGTCATTGTTTTTACCTATAATGGAATTGAAAGGTAGACTGCTTTTTACAAAAATGGTGGTGCTATTGTTCCAAGTGAAATTTGGAGCTTTCCAATAAGAGGGTGTGTCCTAGTTTATCAGGCTTCTCATCTGAAAGCATTGTTTCAGCTTTTCTTCTTTGTGTCCCATGTATCTCCAAGATGTTTTCCCAGAAGTTGTCTTTGAACTTGAGTTGTATTTCTCTCCTGTGTACTTTAGTTAGCATTTTCAAAGTCTGTGAGAAGATTTGTAGCTCGGGTGCTCGTTGTTGTGGTTCTGTTGGCCAAGCTGGGAATTTGTGTTGCAGATGTTTCGTCCCCTGTCTAGGTGACATCCTCAGTGCTTGGGAGCCTCCTGTGAAGCGCTTCTGTGATCTTTCCTCCGGCATTTGTAGTGGTTTGAATCTGCCGCTTCCTGTTGTCAGTTCCAGCTGTCCACTGCAGTATATTGGGTCCAGGTCGATGTGCTTATTGATTGAATCTGTGGATGAGTGCCATGCCTCTAGGAATTCCCTGGCTGTTCTCTGTTTGGCTTGTCCTATAATAGTAGTGTTGTCCCAGTCAAACTCATGTTGCTTGTCATCTGTGTGTGTGGCTACTAAGGATAGCTGGTCGTGTCGTTTCGTGGCTAGTTGGTATTCATGGATGCAGATCGTTAGCTGTCTTCCTGATTGTCCTATGTAGTGTTTTGTGCAGTCCTTGCATGGGATTTTGTACACTACATTGGTTTTCCTCATGCTGGGTATTGGGTCCCTCGTTCTGAGGTTTGTGTGCTGTTGGTTTGTGTGCTGTTATGAGTCCTAGTGGTCGCAGTAGTCTGGCTGTCAGTTCGGAAATGCTCTTGATGTATGGTAGTGTGGCTAGTCCTTTGGGTTGCGGCAAGACCTCATTCCGTTGTCTTTCCCCTTCGGCATCTGTTGATGAAATTGCGGGGGTATCCGTTTTTGGCGATAGGGTTGTATAGGTGTTCTTCTTCCTCTTTTTGCAGTTCTGGTGTACTGCAGTGTGTTGTGGCCCTTTTGAATAGTGTCTTGATGCAACTTCTTTTGTGTGTGTTGGGGTGGTTGCTTTCGTAGTTTAGGACTTGGTCTGAGTGTGTGGCTTTCCTGTATACCTTTGTGGTGAATTCTCCGTTCGGTGTTCTCTATACCATCATGTCTAGGAATGGGAGTTGGTTGTCCTTTTCTTCCTCTCTCGTGAATCGGATGTTGGTGGGGTAGGATTCTTCACCTGGAGCTCCTCTGTCCATTTTTTTTTCTCTTGTGCTCTTTTCCCCTCTTTACTTTATTCTCAAAGAAAACATCCTGAACCCCAGGCCTCTGTGCAGACCTGGTGAGATATCCTCTTAGTCTGATATGGCAATCTCCCAGCCTGCCGTGATGGTCTCAGCGCAGACTCAGCGAGGCGGTCTCCCAGACTGGCGACTTACAAACTTTTCACTCTACTCATTTGAGTACATGTGACGATAAAGCTAATTCAATTCAATTCCGTCGTCATATGGCAGTGTGGCTCTATGGCACAGAAAAAGGCCCATCAAATGTGCCTCCCTCACAGCGTTGTGAGTGTACCCCTGTGATGTGCAGTCGTCATGAAAGTAGCTCACCACCATCTATTTGAGGGGAAGTTGGAATGGACAATAAATTATGGTTTCGTTGGCAATGCCTCCGTCCCGTGACTAGATGGCTGGCGTGTGATGTGGAGTGAAGCCAATAGCTTTGGTTCAGTTCCTGCACTGACTGAGGTTAACATGAAAGCTTCTCCTTTTCAAATCTCCTCTTTGCCTGAGGTGTGGTGTCCCACAGGGTGTTTCTCTCTAATAAGAGAGCAACCCTATGGTCCAGTAAGACTATAGTGACTTTGCATTTGACAACCTTTAATGAAAGCTCCACTCACATTTTGACAGTTGTAACAAAATCCAGCAGCAGGTGAGACAATTCACAACATTTTAAAACGATCAGCAACATTTTCAATCAACCAACCCTCAACATTCTAAGTAAACTTCCCTGTCTCCCAATATTGGTAGATGGCTCCTTGGGGAAAACAAAATCCATGAAACGGATTCACAACTTTGCCAAAAAATAATCACTACTTCTTTGGACCACACACTATTTGTGTACTATGCTTTAGGTATATTCATCCATTAGTTTTGAAATATGTTGTTTACAGACAAACCAACTAACCTTTAGCCACAGAAGTAACAAATTCTAAAATACAATTTAAATTACAAAGTAATTTAACTTCATTTGTTTTGAGGCAATTGCCTTTTCTCAGATTTTTGTCAATATTGTTTTGTGTTGTCAGCATTCTTTTGGGTTTTGCTTACATTTTTGTAATTCACAGGTTTGCATTTACTTGACCTAAAATTATAACCAAATGAATTCCGAATAGCTCAGATTGTCTTTCTTGAGGTGACTTACAAATGGAATCTACACATCTGCAGTAAACCCTCAAATGAATAAGTTTCAATATCTTTATAACTTTGGTTCAACTCCATAAAACCTTCCTTTAACTTGGTCTGCTCTATGGATGTAAATCTCAGTTTTTCTAATCTCTCCAAATTACTGGATTTTTTCATTTCTGAGTAATCTTCAGCTTTTTAACTATACGATGACACTTTCTTGTTACAAATGACTGCATTTGAATCATGGCCTTAAAAGACATCTAGCTAAATAGTGATGATACTTTTTCTCTAAACATGGAAGACAGTGCTGTGTGATAGTGTCATTGGTCTAACAATCCATGGCTCAAACTACTTGTCTGGGGACATGGGTTTGATGCCCACCATGTCAACTGGGTAAATTTGAATTCAATTAATAATTCTGTAATTAAAAGCCAGTTAAAGGTCTTTCAGTTTGCTATACCCAGAAGTCCCTTTCATGGGAGCTTTAATTGCATTGAACTGGTGATGTAGATGTATTTGTTGTAAAATGGCATTTGGTTCATTTTGCAAGCAAAACAATGTGTGTTTTTAACAAGAATTTTGATTTTACGAGATCTTAAGATCAGAGGCAAGTTTTTAACTAAGTCTGGAGCTACTTCATCTTTTGGTGTCATAAGCAGATTGATGAAAAAAAACTGAGGCTGTATAATTAAAGTTGATTCAAACAAGCCAGTAGTTTCAGTTAAGTGGCTGGGACTTGCGATAGAGACACTTGACTATGAGATGTATTTGGTCAGAAATTATTGTGATTAGTAGCAGATAACTGTGAACCATTTGTCCTAAAATGAGCAATTTTGGGTTTCCCTGGTTTCCTTTGTTTGAACTTACTGATGTCGACATCTCATCTCTTTGTCCTTTGTGGTGGCCTGGCTGGAATATTCACACGATAGGAGTTTCACATTCCAGTCAGTGATTTTGCTATTGTCTTGGTAATTGTTGGAAATTTCTGAAGCAGTCAACTTGCCTATTTTGTGTTGAATAGCAGCTGTTTCAAAATCCAGGCAGGAGTCTGTTTGAAAGCAAATAATTTAAATAAGATAGCATGATTCAAAGCAAAACAATTTAGGAATTCTGTCATTCTGCCTTCTGGGCATTATACTTGGCTTCAAGTTAGTTGCGAATTCCTATGCTGACAGATTTAAAAGTGTTCTATCTCCATGGCAGTCTCACTCCCAACATCACCAGCCACCCCCCCCACCCACCCCACCCCCCCCCCCCCACCCCCACACTCTGACTCTTCTCTCAACCCTCCTTCCTTGTGGCCTTTCATAATGTCACTGTTCTCTCAACCTTACTTTCTTGTGGCCTCCCTCTTTCCTGATCTCTGTTGTCAGCTTCCCTCTTTTCCTACCAGGAGCTGATAGACACAAATCCAGAGGATTGTACCGTCCTGTCAAAAGGCTGTCTGATCTTTGCTTTGGCAAAAGGCTTACTGATGTCTGGCTCTTTACTAGCTTGGGTTGAAGATTGGCTGGCAGGCAGAAAAATGAGTCATTTGAGTTTGTCTGGCAGGATGTGAGGAACGAAATCCCACAGCAGTGTATCTCAGGACCTCAGTTTACAAGTATAATTTGCAACAGAGACTTTAAGTTTAGCAAAAGAATGCACATTCCCAGATGATACCAAGATAGGTAGGAGAGTACATTGTGAAGAAGACAAGGAAGTTGCCAATGGTTTATGAAGGCAATTCATCACCACTTTCTCACTGTCAACCTGGATTAAGTAATACTCTCTGGCCCAGCCAAAAATGCCAACGTACCATGAATGAATAAAAGTTATGCTTCAGTTATACTGGGATGGTGAGACCGTATCCAAAATACTATGTTCAATTTTGGTCTCTTTGCATAACAAACAATGTAAATGCATGGAAGATAGTTCAGTGAAGGTTTACTAATTGATACCTGGAATGAATAGGGCACATTTCAAAATTGATTTGACAGGCTGCACTGCAGTTATTGAAGAAAGAAATACAAAGTGGTTTAAGTTTACAAGATCCCAGATGGACTTGACAAGGTGGATATGGAATCACTGTTTTCTCTTGCCCAGAAATAGGGCTGCTTTAAAATTAGGAGTTGCACTTTCAGGACAGAGATGAGATTTTATTTTCCTGAAGATTATGTAATATTGAATCACCCATTGTGGATAGAGTTTTGTTGGGCAGGAGAATTAGGGGTAGATGGGAATGTAGAATTTGAAATACTGACAGATCAGCTATAATCTTATTGAATGGTGGAGCAGGATCAAGGGACTGAATGGTCTATTTCTGCAAATATGTTCATATGTCTATATATAGTGTGATGAAATTGAGTGGCTTGCTTGGCCATTTCTGAGGGTGTATTAAATGTGGGTCTGGTAAAACATAGTAGCCTGGGCCAGGTAAGGATGACAGATTTCCTTCCCTAAGAGATCTCAGTGAACCACATAACTTCTTGAGAATCAGCAATGGTTACCTTGCCACCGTGGAGGTTGGATAGCTCAGTTGGCTGGATGGCTGGTTTGTGATGTAGTGATGCCAGCAGCACAGATTTAATTCTCGCACTGGCTGAAATTACCATGAAGGACTCTGCTTCTCAACCTCTCTATGCATCTAAGGCATGATGAGATGCTCAGGTTAAACCACAACCATCAACTGTCTATCTCTCTCTGATGAGAGAGCAACTTTATGATCTGGTAAGACATTGCCTTCAATTTTACTTATATGGTCACAATTAGATGGCTTTTAATTCAAGATTTATTTTCTGTTTGAATTCCAATTTCGCTAACTGCCATGGTGGGTTTCAAACATTAGCCTGGGACTCTGGATTACTAGATGGAAATGTGTTGCTGGAAAAGCGCAGCAGGTCAGGCAGCATATAGGGAACAGGAGAATCGACGTTCGGGCATTAGCCCTTCTTCAGGAATCACTTCTCCTGTTCCCTAGATGCTGCCTGACCTGCGGCACTTTTCCAGCAACACATTTCCATCTCTGATCTCCAGCATCTGCAGACCTCACTTTCTCACTCTGGATTACTAATCCAGTGACGTTAATATTTTGTCACTGCCTCCCTATAAACTAATTTGTAAAATGCTGAGTGCTAATTTTATAAAATAATCAGACAAAATGATTTTTTCTTTTCTCTTTAAAAGTATGGATTTGGCTTGGGTTTATTTTAGGAAGATAGATTTAAAGTTGACTGTTTGGAAGATGCTCAGGTGAATGACTTTCTCAAATGTAATTTCTTTCCTGTTCCAACATCTGTAGCTTTCATATTTTCAAAAGCCAAAATCTAATATGTTTGACAAATTTCTGTAAACAGATTTGACGACTCACCTTCTGAATGTGGTTTAAGGTATCTAATGTTCATGATTCTGTAAAAATGGTTTGTTTTGTTCTGGCTAAACGTTCTTCCCCACGCAGTTTTGAAATTACGATGGGCTTACTTTGAAATCATGTCACTATTGAAGTAATGTTTTCAAAAAACTCAAGTTAGCTTCAGCTGCAGCTTTTGACTGGATATAGTTATTTGTAAGTGACATGATACAAGTGGGTGTTGATACACATGCACTCTGTGTGCCTTTTCCAAAATCAATAAATAGGTTACCTTCAATCAAAATTCAGTGGATCTGAGTGTTAATTACTAAAATTATATTCCTTTATTTGATTAGATCTGTGTAACTTTTAAAAATTCAAATCTATTTTGCATGTGCAGTACAAAATACAAAACTAAAGTGAGAATGAAGTTTTGCATTCTGGGTGTACCCCTTCAATGCGGGTTTGCTGTACTAATTGCACTATTTCTCCAGCTTTTCATGCAGAATTATTTGAAGCTCAGTGACAATGAAATTGTTAGCTTTCTAGATTGCTCTGTTGATTGTATAATATATAGCATGCTTTTTTGTGTGACTGCTTAACCTTGATAGACTGTTAAGTAGGGGGAAATGTCCCTGTATTGCATTTTAAAGCAATAAAACACCCACTGGAGTTTAATGCATTTTGGATACGTGGAGAAGAATTGATGATTTGAAGACACTGACTCAGTAAATTATTTATTCTGGCCCCAAGGAAGCTGAGTGAAAGACTAATAAATCATTTGTGGAGCTGCTGGTTGTCACTTCCAATTATTTCAGATGGTTTTGTGATAAACTACAGCACCTGCTAGATACCCCAATCTATCCCTTGATGCTTGCAATGTAGCTTGTTTTATGATTGTCAAAGACAAGTTTCTTAGAATAATTGTAGAGTCATAGAGTCATACTGATGTACAGCATGGAAACAGACCCTTCAGTCCAACTTGTCTATGCCGAACAGATGTCCCAACCCAATCTAGACCCACCTGCCAGCACCCGACCCATATCCCTTCAAACCCTTCCTGTTCATACACTAATCCATTTGCCTTTTAAATGTTGCAATTGTACGAGCCTCCATCACTTCCTCTGGCAGCTCATTCCATACACGTACCATCCTCTGCATGCCCCTTAGGTCTCTTTTATATCTTTCCCCTTTCACCCTAACCCTATGCCCTCTAGTTCTGGACTCCCCCACCCCAGGGAAAAGACTTTGTCTATTTACCCTATCTATGCCCCTCATGATTTTATAAACTTCTATAAGGTCACCCCTCAGCCTCCGATGCTCCAGGGAAAACAGCCGCAGCCTATTCAGCCTCTCCCTATAGTTCAAATCCTGGGATATCTGTTTGGCATGGACGAGTTGGACTGAAGTGTCTGTTTCCGTGTCATATATCGGTTTGACTCTGACTTTGCAGATGAAATGTGATATGGATGTAGGTTTGCTCGCTGAGCTGGAAGGTTCATTTCCTGACATTTTGTCTCACTACTAGGTAACATCTTCAGTGGGCCTTCAGACAAAGCAGTGTACATGATGCTTGCTTTCTATTTATATGTTTAGGTTTCTTTGGGTTGGTGATGTCATTTCCTGTGGTGATATCATTTCCTGTTCTTTTTCTCAGGGGGTGGTAGATGGGATCTAACTCGATGTGTTTGTTGAAGCGTTCTGGTTGGAATGCCATGCTTCTAGGAATTCTTGTGCATGTCTCTAATTGGCTTGTCCTAGGATGGACATGTGGTCCCAATCGAAGTGGTGTCCTTCCTCATTTGTATGTAAGGATACTAGTGAGAGGGAATCATGTCGTTTTGTGGCTAGTTGGTGTTCAAGTATTCTGGAGGTTAGTTTTCTGCCAATGTCCAATGTAGTGTTTGTTATAGTTCTTGCAAAGTATTTTGTAAATGACATTAGTTTTGCTTGTTGTCTGCATAGAGTCTTTCAAGTTCATTAGATGCTGTTTTAGTCTGTTGGTGGGTTTGTGGGCTGCCATGATGTCAAGAGGTCTGAGTAGTCTGTTAGTCATTTCCCAGTTGTCTTTGATGTGGGGGAGAGTGGCTAGGGTTTCTGGACGCATTTTATGTCTGCTTGTTTGGGTTTGTTGCTGAGAAATCGACAGACTGTGTTTGTTGGGTATCCATTCTGTTTGAATACACGGTATAGTGATTTTCCTCTGCTCTGCGTAGTTCCTCTGTGCTGCTGTGTGTGTTGACTCGTTGAAATAATGTTCTGATGCAGCTTCGTTTGTGGATGTTGGGATGATTGCTTCTGTACCTAAAAACATAATGCAGATGGTATACACATTACTGTTATACTCCCTTTACATTTTAAATCACTTCAATAATAATGGTACTTCGCCTTAAATAAAACTTACCAGCAAAGAGCCTTCCCACTCACACCCTCAACTGACTACTTGGCCATTGTGGAGATCGCACTAATACAGTAAACGTCCGGTATTTCAGGTATATAATCATTGCCGTTTATCAAGCCTGGTGTTTGAAACAGTTTGCTGTCAGTGCTTTGGAGGCAGTTCAGAGGAAGTTTACTAGTTGATACCTGGAATGAGTGGATTGCTTTGTGAGGAAAGATTGGATAGGCAGGGCGTGTTTCCATTGCAGCTTAGAGAGAGGAGTGGTTTGATCGAAGTGTATAAAATCTTGAATGGCCTTGACAAGATGAACATGGAAAGAATGTTTACTGCTAGTAAGTCTAGTACCAAGTGTCACTGTTTTAAAAATTAGGGTCACCCTTTTAGAACAGAGATGAAGGATAATCTTTTTCTGGTCTAGACGCTTTGGAATTCTTCACCTCAGAAGGTGGGGTCATTGAATGTTTTTAGGATAGAGATAGAGATAGATTCTTGTTAGGCAGGGGAAGTGAACCTTGCTGGGGTAGATGAGAATGTGAAATACAAAACATGGATAAATTAGCTATGATTTAATTAAGTGCGAGAGCAGGCTAAAAGGCCCAAATAGTCTATTTCTGCACCTAATTTGTATTTATAAATGCTATAGAAGTTTAAAAGCTAGAAAGGGAAGGTAATTGAAATTCTGGGCTTTAGGGAATGCTGGAAAATCAAAAGCAAATGGCAGTTTAGAAACTTGCCCATATTTGTTGTATAGAATCCAAAGCAAGTTGAAGTTATGAAAAGCGGAAGTGATTTGCTTCGCTGGAAACGTGATGTCTTGCACTGGATGTAGGTTTGCTCGCTGAGCTGGAAGGTTAGTTCAAAAACGAACCATCCAGCTCAGTGAGCGAACCTAAATCCAGAACCTCAACCTGAGCTACGAATCTTCTCAAAACTAGCTATGTCTTGCACTAGACGAGGGATTGTTTATTTGGGATTTAGGCTAAATTAGTCAAAAGCGTTCCACTAAATCTGGAAGACTGTAAGAAACAATTACTCAAAGCAGGCTATGTTGTCATGGAAGTAGGTGGAGCTTATGAATATCCTCTGGTTTTGTTTTATCAAGATTTATTTTTGCTGGGAGAAATTAGTTACAGATGCAGCTTGAAACTGAGCATGTTGAAGCAAAGAAATGGCTTCCAGCAGTTCTCGTGTTCGTGCACTTCAGGAAGTTAAGGTAACAGAAGTCCCTGGATGCAATTGATAGTTCAGTGTGGCTGAGTGTGGAGGTAAAGGATGCCCTCAAGCAGCTGCGAGATAGTAGAGAACATAGAAATCCTTGGGATAATGTCAACCTACTGCAGCTAGCTATCTGCAAAAGAGCTGAAATTGTGCCCATGGTTAGATTCTGGAGTGCAGTCTCAAATCCAGTGGAATGAGTTCTTGCAAACAGTTGTTGATGTGGTTCATGATGAAATGGTTTGTGAGGAAATTCCAAAGCTTGACATTTGAAAGTGAAGAATTGGAATTCCTTTTTAATGACTGTGTCTGAATGATCCGTGTTTTGTGTCTTGATCTTATTTGCTACTTGATGAGTTCTGCAGGATGTTTGACCACATTTTGTCTATGATTCATCTTTACCTCATGTTAACCCAAATTGCTAGAGTGTAAGTTCAGTCCATATATGTGATGGATTGCTTTACTTTTCTAACTTTGTATAGTAATGTTTAATTTGTTTGTTCAAAACCACAGGATCTGTGCCTTTATTCTCTTCTTATAAGTCGCTGAGATTTCAAACTATGTTCAGTTCAAAAAACAAATTTAGTCCTTTGCCGGATCATGTTATAAATGTGGCTCCCTTATCAGGAATAGTGAGATCTAGTTTAATCAGAAAGCCTTCACCACTATGAATATTTTAAGGTGCTCTGGATTGTGAACAGTTCAGTGTATAGTTTTCTTAAAATTACTAAGAGGTTACAAGGGAAGCATTTGGAACGTGTTCACTTTCACTGAAGAGGAAAAGAAGTTTGACTGATTTCCTCTGGAAATAGTGAAGTTTTGTTTGGTTTATGCATTTTTTTTCTCTGGCTAGAAGTAGAAGTAAGCAAATAAAGCTCTGCACGCAATATAGCTTTATTCCTATGTGTTTAAGGTCTACATTTTTAGAATGGAAGTTTAAATTATAAAATATAGGACATTTATCAAATATGTCCAAGTATTTGTTATAACAGTTTCATCTGTGATCTCAAAGTTTTATCTTCAAATGCATGGGCTTTTAGAATCAGCACTTGTATTAATGTAGTCCTTTTGGAACTTTTTTCCTGTTTCCCTGAAAAATGCTATTTTTAAATTCAAAGTGTAAATGAATAACAGAGAGACAGATGAATGGGATAGATGAAAGATTGAGTTTTGCATCTGAATTGTTCGTAAAAAGCTTTTAAATAGCTGATGTTCTCTTTAGCTCTACCTGGTTAGTTACTTATTCTTGCATTCAAAATCCATATGATATAGAAATATGCCATTTTGATTTCAAATTCATCTTTTAAAAATTGTAGTTCTTAATTTCTTAACCTTTACTTCACGTGCTGAAAAATCAGGTTGCCTTTTTTGTTTTTGATGATTTTAACTCAAGTTAACTGCTTGTTAAATAAAATGTTCTTTACTAAGTTGTGATTTGTTGCTGTCTACCTGTAAAACAACAGTGCTGTTAATATAATGAATTATCTCCTCACACTTCATAAGTGCATTATAAAATAAATTACTATACCAAGCCGCATAAAAATGTATTAGATCAGATGGCCAAAAGCTTAGGCAAAGCACTAGGTTTGAAGGAGTAGCTTAAGGAAATTGAGTAATGTGCAGATTGTGAGCATTCTGGAGCTTAAGGGCTAAGGCAATTGAAGGTACAGTGACCAATAGAGTCATAGAGATGTACAACATGGATACAGACCCTTCGGTCCAACCTGTCCATGCCGACCAGGTATCCCAACCCAATCTAGTCCCACCTGCCAGCACCTGGCCCATATCCCTCCAAACCCTTCCTATTCATATACCCATCCAAATGCCTCTTAAATGTTCCAATTGTACCAGCCTCCATCACATCCTCTGGCAGCTTACTCCATTCACATACCACCCTCTGCGTGAATGGAATAATTAGCCAAAACTCAATGGGAGTATATAATTTGAGGGTTTTGGGTGCTAAAAGCAATGGGTATAGGGATTTGAAATTAAGGGCTAGAATTTTAAATTCTGTCACTGCTGTACAAGGAGGCAGTATAGATTACTGATAAGTAAGCAGTGTGCAAATTGATTCATTGTTACATGTACTGAGATACAGTGAGTAGTGTTGTTTTGCACGGTATACAGGCAGATCATACAATAGAAAGTGGATCAGAGTAGCAGAGCTAAATGCAGAATACAGTGTTACAGCCATAGAAGGTGCAGAGAGAAAGAGAGATCACAAGTAACATTTGAGAGGTCCATTCAAACAGCGGGGAAGAAGCTTTTTTCGAATCTATTTGCATGTGTATTCAAACTTTTATATCTTCTACCCATTGGAAGAGGGTGGAAGAGAGTATAACTATGGTGGGAGGGTTGCTTTCCTGAGGCACAGGAAGTATAGATAGAGTCAATGGTTGGAAGACTGATTTGCTGATGGACTGGTGTGTGTTCACGACTCTCTGTAGTTTCTTGTGATCTTGGGAAGACCAGTTGCCATATCAAACTGTGATGCATCCAAATAGGATATTTCCTCTGATGTATCTATGATGATTGGTAAGAGTTCTAAGGGACATGCCAAATTATCTTAGCCTCCTGAGGAGGTAGAGACATTATCGTGCTTTCTTGACCATTGCATTATTTTGGATGTACCAGGACAGACTGGTGTCTCGATTAGAGTGGTGCTGGAAAAGCACAGCAGGTCAGGCAGCATCCGAGGAGCAGGAAAATCGACATTTCGGGCAAAAGCCCTTCATCAGAGTGCTGCCTGACCTGCTGTGCTTTTCCAGCACCACTCTAATCTAGACTCTGATTTCTAGCATCTGCAGTCCTCACTTTTGCCCAGCACAGACTGGTCAATATCACTCCCAGGCACTTGACACACACTCTCAACTCCATCTCTCTGCCATTGATGCATTGGGGCATGCCTTCTACTTAGTTTTTTGAAGTCAGTGAACAGCTCCTTCATTTCACTCGCATTGATGAAGAGATTGTTGTCTTTACACCATGCCACTAAGCATTCAATGTCTTTCTTGTATTCTGTCTCATCATAGTTTGATAGAGCTACAATGGTGGTGTTGACAGTACCCTTGCGCATGGAGTTGTGGTGGAATTTGGCCACACTCTCATGAGTCTGCTTCCAGAGTAAGTCAGTAGCAGCAAGATTTTGGATGACCTCAACTTTATGGCAGATGGAATTTAGAAGACCAGTCAGGAGTGTACTCAATATTGAATTGGAGGCAATAAAGTTATGAATGAGAATGTAATTTAAAGATAATTTGCTGGAGTTATAATTTTAAATCCTGTTGATCTGATGCCAAGGTACCATGATTAATCTTTTTAAATGTTGAATCTCCTACCCAAAGAAATCATGTTTTGTAATGTGGATGCAGCATGTTTGTGACAGAAAGAAAGAACAATTTTAAGTTGTTGAGTTGTCACTGAGGTTTGATTCATTGTTATTTATTTTGTTTAATTTGTTCAAAACGTCCTGCACCTAAAGCTGCATTAGATATATTTGTCAAGATTGAATTTACTAATTTACTGTTGGTCCAGTTCTGGTAACGCCCAATACATTTATGCAACAATACAAATGTTGAATTCATTAATTCTCAAAGCTTGTTTGTATATATTGAGGGGGGATTGACTTATTAAGTCAATTATGTGTTGGCTGCATTTATTATTTATTTATTTTTATTATTGCTGTGCTATCCCTGAAGTCTATTGGAATAGATTGCATCTAGACTGATATGTTATCATAAACCCGGACTGGTGTTTATCATCTGAAAGCTGAATTTAAACGTATAGTTTGTATTCACTTTTTTATAACTATTTGAAACCCTGGCACCCAGCTACATTTATTCCACATTTGATTCCAACTAGTTATGTTGTGGTTCTGTTCGCCGAGCTGGAGGTTTTTGTTGCAAACGTTTCGTCCCCTGGCTAGGTGACATCATCAATGCTTGGGAGCCTCCTGCGAAGTGCTTCTTTGATGTTTCCTCCGGTGTTTATAGTGGTCTGTCCCTGCCGCTTCCGGTTGTCAGTCTCAGCTGTCCGCTGTAGTGGTTGGTATATTGGGTCCAGGTCAATGTGTTTGTTGATGGAGTTTGTGGATGAATGCCATGCCTCCAGGAATTCCCTGGCTGTTCTCTGTCTGGCTTGCCCTATGATAGTAGTGTTGTAGTGTAGTTGTAGTGTACAAAATACCATGCAAGGACTGCACAAAACACTATATAGGACAAACAGGAAGACAGCTAACAATCCGCATACATGAACATCAACTAGCCACGAAACGACACGACTAGCTATCCTTAGTAGCCACACACGCAGACAACAAGCAACATGAATTTGACTGGGACAACACTATTATCATAGGGCAAGCCAGACAGAGAACAGCCAGGGAATTCCTGGAGGCATGGCATTCATCCACAAACTCCATCAACAAACACATCGACCTGGACCCAATATACCAACCACTACAGCGGACAGCTGAGACTGACAACCGGAAGCGGCAGGGACAGACCACTATAAACACCAGAGGAAACATCAAAGAAGCGCTTCGCAGGAGGCTCCCAAGCACTGATGATGTCGCCTAGCCAGGGGACGAAACGTTTGCAACAAAAACTTCCAGCTCGGCGAACAGAACCACAACAACGAGCACCCGAGCTACAAATCTTCACACAAACTTCCAACTAGTTATGTTTGTTTTAAAGTTAAATGTAAATTTCCCTTATCTTCTGTTACTGTTTGAAATAATTGAAAATACAGATTTGCAAAATAGCCACACTTAATGCAGTGGTTCCCAAACTTTTCAGTATCAAGACATATTTCAATGAGAGATCTAATTCCAAAGCACACTTATCTTTTTCATTCTGCATGCGTGGTATCAGAAGTCTATGCTTGTATAGCTCTGAAGGTTTACACATGTGCAGTAGATATGGATGCATGCTGTCAGCAGAAAAGGGGAACATCAACTGATCGGCCTGCCTTTAGGCCCATTCCAGCTTTTGCTAGCTTATTATGCACTGTAGTGGGAAAATAGGGCAAGAAGCCTGTCTGCTTTTGTTGCACAGAGTAATGTTCAGGCAAGGGTGGTGGTGATGGGTTCTTTCTTGACGGTTCTTTGGGCCTGACGAAAAAGCATGCTCCTGTCCTTACAAATATCATTGTGCTCTGTAAAATCCAGCCTCCACTCTGGCAGCAGTGGATTGAAAGGCATATATTATGGATAGTTTGAGCTATAGCTAGCTGTGATAAGACGATGACAGAAAAAAGTAAGGATGACCATATTAGTTGCACACCATTGCATGATTTTGTATCACAAATAGAAAACTTGAGTCTTGGTAAGATCAGTCAGAGGATATCCAGCTTCAGTACTTGTGTATAACTGATGATCTTTATACAACAAAAATGTAACATGAAGATTGTTGATTTAAAGTAACTAGATAAGTCTAATTCTATTAGTCTGGATTTTTTTCTTAGAGCTTTGTGCATGAAATTCCAGACCTATTATTCTCTAAAATGTAAATAATGGATATTTGATTCCTTAGAACTTTTATAACTGAAATAATCCTGAGTTTTTTCCAGCATGAGGGAATGACCTTTCGGGCTTGGCAAAATTTTGTTAAAGGCAATTGAATTTAACAGTACTACAACGGGGCTGAGAGATGCATGGGGAGTTCCTTTAATCTGGAATTACTGTGGCAGTAAAGCCAACAGTTTAACAAAATAATTTGATGCTGAACATTATGCTTGTGATGTGTTGCTCACTGATGAATTCCTATTGTTGATCAAAAGAGAGATGAGCAGCAAGGTATAGGTCTGGGAAAAGTTATAAAATTATCAGTCTGCTAAAGGATCTCTGTTCAGAATTTAATGTTTTAACTTTGATACATGGACATCTAACTCCATTTGTTTCTAATCCTTGTCTAAGAGTCATAGAGGTCTACAGATGAAAAAGGCCTTTCACCCCTAAAGTTTGCATCAGTGAAAAGCAATTACCTAACTATTCTAATCTCATTTTTGAACTTCACATATAGCCTTGTATGTTTTGGCATTGCAAATGTACATCTAAATGCTGCTTAAATGTTCTGAGGGCTTCTGCTTCTACTCCTCTGCTGGGTGAAAGAAAATCCTGACATCCTCTCTAAACAACTTGCTTCTTCCCTCAGATCTATCCCAGTCAGAGAGCTTTCCTCCAAAGGAAAAAATTACTTCCTGTCTGTCCTGTCTGAGTCTCATAATTTTATACATTTCAGACATGTTTCCCCCTCCGCCTCAATTGCTCCATTGTCTATTTAATCTCTACTAAAACTCTCCAGACCATGCAACATCCTGGTAGATCTCCTCTTCATCCTATCCAGTGTCATTGCATCCCTCCTATAATGTGGATTCCAGAACTGCAAGCAGTATGCTAGCTGTGGCCAAACCAATGTTTTATACAGTTTCAGCATAACCTCTCTGCTGTCAAACTCTGTGCCTCAGCTAATAAAGGTGAGTATCCCATATCTCCTTTCAACCACTTTATCTATTTAACCTGCTACTTTCCAGGACCAGTGAACATGCACACCAAGGCCCCTGTGCTCCTCTGTGCTTCACAGGGTCCAACAGTTTATTATGTATTCCCTTTGTATGTTCCACTGAGTGCATCACCTCACACTTATCCAGATTGCATATCTTTCGCCAATGATCAGATCATCTGACCAACATAGCAATATCCTTCTGAAATCTAAAAGTATGTTTTTCACTATTTTCCACCCCATCAATTTTCATATCATCTATGAACTTATTGATCAGTCCTCCTACATTCAACTCTACATTGTTTACAGGTTATGCTTCTATAACATGACAATTGTGTTCCTTCGTAACCTCACGCTGTAGAAAATCGTGCTTTGGAAAATTGCCAAAGAAAATTGAGATGTAGAAGATTGCTATAGAAAATCGCTATACTCATTAAGCAGAAAGTTTGAGTTATCCAAATAGCGTCCACAATTCGTCAATTGTGTAATAGATAATTTGCATTATACCAGGACGACCTGTATACAGTCGGTTCTGCTGTAACACGCATTTCTTCTATGCAAATTGGCTTTAATGCGATTGAAGAATTTAGATTGTTACTTGTAAAATGCAAACTTTTCTAACTTGTATTGACTATAACATGATTCTGGTCCCGTTAGTTTAAATGTTGTGACAAATGCACGATTTTCTTATAACGTGAGATTGCATGAGAAAGGAGCTATCGTGTTTTTTCAGAACCAACTGTATATATTACAAACAGCTGATCACAGAACCATCCCTTGAGCATTACCCTCTGCTTTCTGTCACTCAGCAAACTCTGTATCCAAATTTCCATACTTGCTTGGATCCCATCTTTGCTGTCGGTTTCCTATGTCAGACCTTATCAATAGCCTTGCTGAAGCCACCAACGTCGACTGCATTGTCCTCATCTATACACCTCTTATGTCTTTGAAAAATTCAATCAGGCTGCTCAAACATGATCGCTCCATAACAAAGCCATGCTGACTCTTCTTTCCTCTCCAAGTGCAGATTAACTCTGTCCCTCAGATTGCTTCCATGTAATTTCCCCACCACTGAGGTTAGACTGGCTAGTCTTTAGTTTCCTGTTTCATCCTTTGCCCCCTTCTTGAATAATGATATTACAATGGCTGTTCTTCAGTCCTGTAGCATCTCTCCTGTGGCCCGGAGGATTTCAAAATTATTGCCAGTGCCCTGCTATATCCTTCCTTGCCGCCTGAAGAAGGGCTTATGCCCGAAACGTCGATTCTCCTGTTCCCTGGATGCTGCCTGACCTGCTGCGCTTTTCCAGCAACACATCTCCGGCTCTGATCTCCAGCATCTGCAGACCTCACTTTCTCCTTCCTTGCCGCACCAAACTGACTACAATGCATTTCATCTGGCCCTGGATATTTATCGACTGTTAAGCTTACCAGACCACTGGGAGTCTTCCCCCGTCAAAGCCAATATTCTTGAAGTGTCTCATACCTTTTCCCTGATTTGTATACCTACTCTGCCCTTCTCTCTAGTGAATATAGACACAAAGCATTCACTTAGAACCTTGCCTGTGGCTGCGCACGCAATTACCAACGTGGACCTTAATGTGCCCTACTGTTTCCCTAGTTATACTTTTATCCTTAATGTAATTATAACTTAGGAATTTCCTTTGTTTTGCCTGCCATTATTTTTCCACACCCCATTTTTGCTCTCCTGATTTCCTTTGTATATTTCCCCTTGCACATGTTGTTCTCCTCTAGGGCTTCTAGTTTGAGCCTTCAGAATTTGCCATAAGCCTCCCTTTTCTCTTGTAAGTCCCTTGATATCTATGGTTTACTGCATTTGGCCCACTAGGGCCAAATCACACCTGATTTTATTTAAATCAGCCTTCCCCTAGTTAAGAACTTTGATTTCAGACCCATCTTTAGTTTTTTTGTCAATAACAATCTTTAATGTAACAGAGTTATGATCGCTGTCTGATTCTTCAACCACCTCCCTGACTTCATTATTTAAAATTTAATTCAACATTGCAACCCCCCCCCCCCCCCCCCCGGTAGGGTGCTCTGTACATGTTAAGAAAATATAATAGTGTGAACTGAGAAACACCAGCATTTGAAAAGTCTGGGAGCTACAAGACATAACATTGGTGGTAGCACATGTCTTTGAGTGAAAGTCTAATTTTCAAATGGAATTAATGTTGACTATATATGGAGTTTGAATTAATGCCACAGAGAGACAAAACTGAGTGAATCGCACAAAAATGATATGAATTAGCAATGAATTCATTTTTCACTTGGGATAAATTAGGCAGATAATGGTGTGGAAACATAATTTGAGAAGTTGTAATAAAAGTATAGATTTGCATTCATTTATTTTTCTAAAAAGGTCAAAGAAGATGCAAAGCTCAACCACAGACTTTCCTGCGCAGGAGATAAAAGTTTAGATTTGTTGGGATAACTAAGGTGAATAAGGATGAAGTGACATTCAACATTTTGAAAAAAATTCAGTATACACCTTCAGCCAAGGTCAAAGCACCACCATGTATTTTGAGGGAGGAACCAGGTGAATCTGTTAACAATTTCTTAACAGCATTGAAAATTAATCTAACAAGTGTAAGTGTAGAAACTAGTCCATTTGGCCCTTTGAACCTGCTCCAGTATGATCATTGTTGATCTTCTATCTCAACACTATATTCCTGTTTTCTCCTATGCCTGTCAATTCCCTGTAAAATAGTCTTTCTTGAATACATTGTGAGTTGGCCTCCACAGCCCTCTGTGGTAGAGAATTCCACAGGTTCACTACCCTTTGAGGGAGATTTCTTTCCTCCTAAATGATCCACCCCATATCCTGAGATTGTGTCCCCTGGTAATAGATTCCCCAACTGGGGAAACACCTTACCTAACATCTAGTCTGTTCAGTCCCATTAGAGTTTTATGCATTTCAATCAAATTATCTCTCAAATTCTAGTGAATAAAGGCCTAGTTGAACCAATACTTCCTCACAAGACAGTCCTGCAATCCCTGCTGTCAGTCTGGTGATCCTCTGCTGCACCCCAGATACGACACCTTTCTTCAGTAAGGAGGCCCGAAACTCCACACAATACTTAAGTTGTAGTCTCACCAAGGCACTGTGTAACTGCAGTTGGACACCCCAGTTTCTGAGCTCAAATCGTCTTGTAGTGAAGGCCAATATCCTAATCACCTTCTGAATTTCTTGCTGACCTGCCTGTCCACTTGCCTTGACTGGTGTACAGGGACACCCAGATCCCTCTATATATCTGCACTTCCCAATGTGTCAGCATTTAACGAATACTCTGCATTTTTGGTTTCACACTCAAGTGTATAACTTGACATGTATCCATATTGTACTGCTTCTGCCAAGTATTTACCCAATCATTTGACTTGTCTAAATCATCTTGAAGTCTTCTTGCATCCCCCTCACAACTTGCAATCCTGCCCAATTTTGTGCTAATTAGCAAACTTGATAAAGTTGCATTTGGTTCCCTCATGCAGGTCATTTATCAATGGTGGCCAGCTCAGGCCCAAGCAATGGTCCTTGTGGAACACCATCAGCCCCTGCCTTCCATCTGGAAAAATACACATTTTTCCCACACTGTTCCTGGCTGTCAACCAATTCTCAATCTGTACCAATATATTACCCCTAATCCCACATGCTTTAATTTTGCCTACTACCCTGCTATATGGCACTTTATCAAAAGCCTTCTGAAAATCCAAATACAATACCTCTACTGGTTCTCCCTTCCCTGTGGGATGTGCTTTGGATGGTCAGTACAGACTTGATGGGCCAGATGGCATCTTTCTGCACTATAGGGATTCTATGGATGCCTCTCATCCGGAGATTGTGGATGTAGCACTTTTGAATCCATTTAAGGCTACAGTAAACAGATTTTTGGTTTTTCAGGGAATAGAGGGATGTGCAGAGCAGTCAGGAAAGGCAAGTAGAACCTCATGATTGGCTATGATCATTTTAAATAATAAAGCAGGTTCATTGGGCCAAGTGGTCTATTGCTGCTCCAATGTCTTCTGTTCTTGTAGAATAATTGTATTCTGGAAGATGATCATAAACTTGAGGTTACATATGATTTATCTGACTGCATGACATGCAAAATCTGACATCCCAGAAAAAGAGTAATTTGAACAACTATTTCGATCAGAGACAATATGAAAAATAACACCATAGCCACAACTCTGAAACTGGAACTTGATACCAGAGCGTACCATAATATCCCATAGAGACCAACCCACCCAGCAGATCATTCTTGAAAATTCTAAAGAAAATATGTACCTAAAAAATAATTCTCTGTAACCAAAAATGTTAAGCAGATGAAATATGTTGAAATTGAGATTTGACCAGATACAATCCGAATCAAAAGATAACACAACCAAACAAAAAACATTACAGTACATCACAGAAACAGATAGTCCTGCTGTCATCTGGTTGTGCAGTTGTAAAAGGCTGCTACTGATCTTTGATAACCATAGGATGACAGCGATCTGACTGAAGAAGTGGATATTATGCATATTGGGAAACACCCTCCAATCAGACACCAACAATATATTGGAAAAATTCAATAGTCTGACTGCATCTGAAGAGACAATCATAATTTAATGTTTTGAATTCAGTATTACTAATTTAACTGAAAAGAGATGAGAATATGAAAAGATTTCTGTTGTGACAAAGGGGAACAAGTGAATTATCAGGGAAAATGGTGAGGAAGATTTGAACGCAAAGGTTTCATAATATGACAGTCAAAGGGAGTAGTAATGGTTGTAGAGAAGAGACAAAACATAGATCAAGAGGGGTAGTGTTAGCGGAATATAGCTCAGCTCTAAATAAAAGCAAAAACATGAAATCCGTGTACAGGTAATGGGGAGGGGAAAATATCAAAATGGAGAACCAAGTTTCACAACTTCAATCAACAATGTTAATTTCACAAGGCTGTAAAGTGCCTAAATGGAAAATAAGGTGCTATCCCTGGAATTTGCATTGGACTGCATTGGAATACTGCAACATTCCTGAGAGGACAATGTCTGATCAGAAAAAATGAGATTGCTTACATTCTATTATTGTGAGTGATAATGTGCAAAGCTAAATTATGGTGTTGCAGTCAAATATTGAAATTCTTGAGGCCATTACTGAAAGACATGAAAAAAACTTGACAGCAAAAGAGCAAAGGTTTAGGCAGCTAAAATAATTTCTGCAAACCCATAATACCCTAAAGTTTCTCAGCAAATTATCTTAATTCTCTTTATTCTCTGATTTTTGACCTTGAACAGGATACAAGTTGGCATGCTGGCAAGGGGCATTTGGTTGAGAAGCTGCAAAGTGTACAGGTTATAAAGGAGACCTTCCTACCTTTAGTCAAAACTTTAACAGCCCATATTTCAAATAAAAGAACTTGTAAAAGGAAAAAAAGATGCAATTGAATTCAGATAGCAAATTAGTGAACTGCAGATGCAGGTTGCCACTGTATCACAGTCATAGAATGGTTTACTAGAGCCAAATAACAAGCTACGAGAAATGCTGGAACATTTAAGAGGAAATATGAAATGCTAGAAGCCAAGCAGAACAGGCATAACAGGAAGCTGAAAAACTAGTGAAAGACAGGCACACACTATGATTGGAAGAAAAACAGAAGCTGCAGAATGGTAATGCTGAGCTTGAATGGACGTAGCACCAGGCTAAAATAACTTTAGCTCAGAAGAGGAGACACTATTTTATCACTTAAGCGATATAATGAATTCTGTTTTGAGAGCAGAAAACAAGTTATAAAGGACTCTTAAAGTTTTCAGTCTCGTCAGAAAATGTGTTTCTTAATTTTCTTCACCTGATTTTCTATGTTGTTTAAACCGTTACATTGATTATATAAAGGCTTTTTTTAAAAGGAAAGGTTTTTGAATTGTTGAATTATTACAGTAAAATTTCAGAACCATTGTGGTCAGATGTTCAAAAACATGTAGCCTCATTTCCAACAGATCCTATTTCAGCTTGCTCTAGTGGAGTAGAAGCAAAAGGGATGGTGTGTAGGGGAATAGAGACATGGTTTGATTTTCAATTGTGGGAAACCTGAACTGAGTCTCTCATTCAGTACTGTCTTTGAACTGAATCAATTTAAAAGTAACTACAGTGTGGAAGTTGCACTTTTATTCGAAAAGAGAATTAATAAATACTTTTGAAGGGTGATTAAAGTCTGTAGAAATGTGAGCTTATTTAAATGGCCTGTCGTTTTAAAAGTATAGGAAAAAAGTGCCTGTGGGGGAAAAAAAATTGTTCTAGTAAGTTCTATAACTGTTTGTTGATATAACCATAAGTATGATTATTCTGGTGTCAATAAAGTTTGACTGTTTTCTAGGAGCCTACCTTTGTCACACTACATGATGGTAAGTTCAGGGCGAAAGGAAAAATTAACTGTTGTTGATTGGAAGTTCTGAGTAGATTAGATTAGATTCCCTACAGTGTGGAAACAGGTCCTTCGGCCCAACCAATCCACACCGAACCTCTGAAGAGTAACCCACCCAGACCCATTTTCCTCTGACTAATGTACCTAACACTACGGGCAATTTAGCATGGCCAATTCACCTGACCTGCACATTTTTGTGTGCAAAATGGCAATCCAAAATGCCAGAGGACGTGGTGGAGACTGGTACAATTGCAACATTTAAAAGGCATCTGGGTGGGTATATGAATAGGAAGGGTTTGGAGGGATATGGGTTGGGTGCTGGCAGGTGGGACTAGATTGGATTGGGATATTGGCATGGACGAGTTGGATCGAAGGGTCTGTTTCCGTGCTGTACATCTCGATGATTCTATGACAATAATGAACTGGATGGAATTTTGGGACGGCGTGGTGGCTTAGTGGTTAGCACTGCTACCTCAGAGCGCCAGGGATCCAGTTCGACTCCTGCCTTGGGCAACTATCTGTGTGGAATTTGCACATTCTCCCCATGTCTGCGTGAGGTTCCTCTGGGTGCTCCGGTTTCCTCCCACAATCGAAAAACCTGCAGATCAGGTGAATTGGTCATGCTAAATTGCCCATCGTGTTAGGTGCATGAGTCAGGGGTAAAAATAGGGTAGGGGAGTGGGTCCTGGTGGGTTGCTCTGCAGAGGATTGATGTGGACTTGTTGGGTTGAATGGCCTGTTTCCATACTGTAAGGAATCTAATCTAATCTTTACAACATTCAAAGTTAAAAATCACAGAACACCAGTTTTTAACTTTGTACACCCTAGTCCAATATTGGCATCTCCAAATCATTACAATAATCAGTGATAGTTGTCATGGCCATCATTAGAGATTAGTTTTATATTCAAATTTATTAATTGAATTCGACTTCCTATGATGGGATTTGAATGTATGACCCAGACACCCTCGGCCTCTGGATTACTAGTTCAGTGGCATGACTATCACACCACCCACTGTCTCTCCCATATTTGCCTTGTGATTGACATAGGAGAAAGCGAGGACTGCAGATGGTAGAGGTCAGAGTGGTGCTGGCAAAGTGCAACAAGTCAGGTAGTATCCGAGGAGCAGGAGAATCGACATTTCGGGCATAATTCCTGATGAAGGGCTTATGCTCGAAATGTCGATTCTCTTGCTTCTCGGATGCTGCCTGACCTGCTCTGCTTTTCCAATACCACACACTCGACTTATGATTGACATAAACCAATAATGTATAATGATACATGATATATAAAATGGAAGGAAATTCTGAGAGATTGAAATTCTGAGATTGAAACTGAGGTGAAACTTAACTAGTTATGTATTTGCTGATGTTTAAAAGTGAATGTTATCGTTTAAGAATTACAATGAAAGTGATAAATTTGTCTTATTAGTAAAACAGAATCCTCCCAAGTCTCCTGCTGTGTTTTCTACTGAATTAAAAAAGCTGATTTAATGCTTTATGCATATGCAGTAATTAGAAAATTATGTTGTAGTGATATTATTTATTTAAAGCAGAGCTTTTTAGCTGATCAGGTTTTTCATATTTAATTTGATTTAGCAAACCATGGAGACACGTTAGTACAATTTCCACTTAAAGTAGCATTGCTCTTTGAAGTAAGTTGAATGGTAAGTAAAATTTCAATAATTTGGTTGTCTTTGCTTGAAAACCTTCTGGGGGTTCTATGGGACTTAGTAAACTTTATTGTGCCACTTGCATTATTGCTGCATTTTTTCTTTTTTATGTTGATGGTATGATAGAGTTTACGTAATTCATCAAAATATACAAAATAATGTTGTTCAACATCTTTGTGTGAATAAGATGTTGAAGAGTATTTAAAAGCGATTGGGAATTTAGTATGTTTCGTCCTAAGATGTAGTTTTTTATAATGTGCAATAAACTGATTTGAAAATGTTTCATTGCAGAATCTGAAACTTACAAGTTGCAGAAAAAATAGAGCAGAATGAAATGAAGTTTCTATCAAAGTAGCCCAATCCCACTGCTGTGGTGGGGTCTTTGAGTTTGGATGCTTTCTAAAAAAAAACTGGCTACTCTTCACTCAATCTCTACTATACATACTTTATTTCTGGATTTTGGCTTTTTAGAGTGAGAATTCTTTATAAAATTAATTATTCACTAAAACCACATGATGTTGCATGCAACAAATGTTTTCAACTTTCAGTATCTTATGTCTGTTTATGATTTTATATTTATAGTTTCTGAAAAAATGACCTAGATTGTAGTTGGTGCATTTGTTAAAGCTTCTCGTCATTTAACTGCAAATAATTCTTCAATTTTATGTAACTGTTTAAGTTGTGCCAAAAGTGTGATTATGTATAACATTTGGTAAATTTTCATGTGAAAGGAGAAAGTCTTCCTTGAGCTTGGCATCTTGGTTATAGCCAGTTCACATATTTGTAAATGGACAGTGCTTGTAACTGTTGCTGCTTGATAGGCATTTGCTAAGGATTAAATAATGATGAAAAAGAATTGGGATAGGAATTTGATTTAAGATTACGATATATACTCAACTCTAGTGCTTCTTAACTGCACCACTGGCGTGCTGTCGTGCTACTACCGTGCATCCTGTTAACGCTGCTTTGAATTTGCCAGATAAAGTTAGGGATAAGCAAGAAGTAACAATAACAGGATTTTAGTCCAAATGATATTAATCTTTTCAGCTACCTTCAAAATGAACAATCCTGCAATAAAATGTGATGTAATTCTTCTGTTGAAATTGACTGAGGCATATGACAAATATAAACCATGCATGTTTACAGTCATACAGCACAGAAACAGACCCTTTGGTCCAACCTGTCCATCTCGACCATAATCCAAAACTAAACTAGTCCAACTTGCTTGTGCTGGGTCCATATTCCCCTAAACTTTTCCTATTCATGTATTTATCTAAATGTCTTTTAAATGTTGTAACTGTAGTCATATCCACCAGTTCCTCTGGAGATTCATTCCCACACAAACCACTCTTTGTGTAAAAAAAAACCCCCTCATGTCCTTTTTTAAATCTTCCTCCTCTCGCCTTTAAAAAGATACCCCCTAGTCTTGAAATGCCCCACCATAGGGAAAAGACACCTGCCATTCATATTATCTATACCCCTCATGATTTTAACAACCTCTATACGGTGACCTCTCAACTCCCTATGTTCCAGTGAAAAAAATGTCCCAGCCTATTCAGCCTCTCTTTATACCTCAAACACTCCATTCCCAGTAACATTCTGGTAAATATCTTCTGAACCCTCTCCACTTAATAATATCCTCCCTATCAGAGGGGGATCCAGAATCGGACACAATACTCTAGAAGAGGCCTCACCAACATCCTGTGCAACCTCAACACAACATCCCATCTCCTATATTTAATATGTAGCAATCGCAAATAATTAGATAATTCTTGACTGTCAGGTCTGTCCGTGCAGCTACAGAGTAACTTGAAATCTACAACACTGACAATGGGGCTGCACTGCAAGGAAAATTCAACAGCACTGACAGAGCTGCAGTGTAACTTGAATTCGACAGCACTGACAGTGGGGCAGCAGTGTAACTTGAATTCAATAATTTTAACAGTGGGATGCAATGTTAGGGAAATTCAACAGTACTGACAGTACTTCTGTCTGTTTTTCTTTTCATAGTCATCTCTTTCAGCCTGGAATACACAATATTTTAAAAAGCTACCTGCACTCTTAAATTATTCATAAGTTTGTGCCAGTCGTTTTGGTAAGCAGTTTGAGAATGTAGCTAATACAGTTCTAGTTACTAGATGTAAGTTTTGAACAAAAGTTTCATATGTTTGTCTGTAAATAGTTGAGGGCTACTTAACCATTGTTTGTTTGAAACTGGTTATATAAAAATAGAATGCAGTAATTTGAAGAAATATTGCCCTGTATAACTCATGGAAAAGAATTAGCTCCTGAAGCAAATTCATGATGTTGGATAGCTCTTATTTCTTTCTAACCTTTGATTTGTTGATGGAGTTCCAATTCAGACCCTTTTTGAACTGGAATAAACAAATTGCAAAGTGGATGACAATATTGGGAGAAGCTGCTTGAAAGCATAGAAATAGTCTTTATCAGACTAGATCATGATATTATGGTAGATGGATGAGGGAGATTTTAAAATAGAACAAGTTCTTTTAGCCTCTGTCATGAGAAGAACAGATTTGCCAATTCTCTGAACGTAGGTTCTAAGGAACTGACTTAGAAAAAAATTGTCGATGAATATAGCTCTCTGAAAATTGAAAAATAAATATGTGCATACTTAAGTGGTTCTGACCTAAAGCATGTTTAACAGGTATGATGCTGCAATTCTAAAGGGTGAAACTGCATTGAATGTATGCTTTTATTTGAGTATCAAAATATTGTGCAAATGTCACAAAAGATCTTCTAAACATGAAGACAAAATTTAGTGGGGATAGTTTCCTGTTGGGAGTAATGTCATAATTATTTCATGACCAGTTACGTGCTGGGACACCATTTTCAGTTGCTTTGCATCGTGTTTAGTTCTATCCTGGCAAATATGCAGGTTTTCTTCCACTTATTGTAAATGGATTGAGGCTGTTTGATTAAAAATGTTTTGTTGTAGACATGGGAACTGAAGGCTCTTATACAGTTGTGAAGATTGACACTGGTGACTTTGGTAATTGTAACAGATCTGTGAATCCATTAAGCTCCAGATGGAACTTTAATCAGGGTTCTGATTGAACCTGGTGTCCTTGTAAAGTCTCTCAGCATCTGCTAGGAAAAATATAAATGACATTATTCAAAATTTAAACAGAATGCAGCTATCCAAGGACCATAATTTCATTTTTGTTTATTAAAAGTGTGCTGGTTATTATTCAGAAATTTCAGTATCAAGAGCTCAAGAATAAAATTGCATTGGTAATTTTAAAAAAGCATTAAGTCTGCAGCAGTACATAGTTTTCTTTTTGAATAGTAAGACAAAATTGAATCCAATTACCTGACAACATTGCTGTACATAAAATAGATGCATAGACCGCAAATACTGTCTTATTTTCAAAAAAAAATCTAAAAAGTTCTCATAATATCGAATCCATTCTTGTCACATCTGTCTTTGTAATCTACTGTCCCAATCCCAATAGCTGTTATGGCTCCCAAATCTGTACCAGATTCAGACTTCCTACAGCAATATTGAATCAGTGCTTATTTAAGTGACAAATAATACTCTTTTGTGACTACAACAAACCTGTTACTCATCCTTCTGGGTATGTGTGTAACCTTTAATATGGTCAACTGCAGCATTCTTTCGAGTGTTTCTCCACCTGTCCACAAGGGACTGCATTCACCTGGTTGCAATCTTTTTCACTTCTCTTGTAGCAAGAGAACCATGTGAAATAGTTTCTCTTCCCATTTCCTTGCAACTACCTCAGCATTCTAAAGAACTGTTCTGGGTCCTCCTAATTTTTATCTACATGCTGGACCTCCATGACAGCCTCTGGAAATGCAGCTGCTGGATTTGTACATGGTCAACTATCAGCTACATTGCTTTACCACCTATCCTTTCCCTCAGTTTTTCTGCTGGACTCGCCCATTTGCAGTGTTGACATTCTATTTGTCATTGAGCTGAATCAATTTGTCCTCATTCACAAAAATCACTCACTTGCACCTCCCTAACATTATCCATCCTCATTCTTGCCTCACCTCATCTGATGTTGAAATCCTTATCCGTTCCTTTGCTATTTATAGACATGACAGTTGCAATGTTCTCCTCATGTTGCATTCTTCATAATTATGTAATTTTACAAAACTTACTGTCTGTGTTCTAACTTCCAAGTGCCACCTGACCTGCATTGTCTTGCGGTTCAGCGTTGCCTCAATTTTAAAACTTGCATCTTTGTTTTCAAGTTTCCTCAGAGACCCATCCCTTCCCTTTTTTCCATCAGCCCTACGATATTCCAGATTTATCTTCCTCTGCCTTTTACACATACCCTTCCTTTAGCCAACCATTGGCAATTTTACATTCTGTCACCTCGATCCTGTGCTCAAGAATTCTGTACTCAAACCTATGTAGTTCCATTGGTCCGGTAAAATCTTCCTTAAACCAAATTCTTTGGTATGTTTGGTTTCTTTTCAGAATTACACTCTATCTTGGTGCTGCTGATGAATCTGTAAAGTGCCTTAGAAAACATTATTAAGGTGCTACATAAATTCAAGGTACTGTTAGGCAGTTTTTGCAAGATTTAAATGCTGAATAGATGTACTTTAATAGAAACAGGAAAAATAAATGTACGGTTAGAAAATCACCAATTATGTCTTTAATGTGGAAAACTATCCTTATGCATTTCACTAAAGCAATATCAGAGATAAGTGGATGCAGAACGAAAGAAAACGTAGATGTACGAGTGGCCAGAAATGTGATTTAAAATGATCGATTTTAAGAAAGGTCATTAAGGAAAAGACCGAGGTGGAGCAGCAGAGGGATTTAAGTTGTAGATTTGTGCCGAAGCGAGTGTTTGCACTTTCAATAATCATAGAATCCCTACAGTGGGGAAATAGGCCCTTCGGCCAAAACCTCTGAAGAGTAACCCATCCAGCCCATTCCCCTATCTTATTACTCTACATTTACCCCTGACTAATGCACTTAACCTATGCATCCCTGAACACTATGGGCAATTTAGCATAGCCAGTTCACCTAACCGGCACACCTTTTGATTGTGTGAGGAAACCAGAGCACCCTGAGGAAACTCACGCAGACACAGGGAGAATGTGCAAACTCCACACAGACAGTTGCCCTAGGCTGGCATCAAACCCAGGTCCCTGGTGCTAACCACTGAGCTACCCTGCCACCCCATGCTGTAATGGTGAAGTAATGGAAAGGGGGAAATAGTAGTACTGGAGTGTTTGCATAGGACTAGGGCTTTGGAAGTCTGAAACACAAAGGAATTTGGGAGTCCCTGTTCGGGATCGTGTTGAGGATAACATGCAGATTCTTTTGGCATTTAGGAAAGCAATACAATGTTAGCATTGATCTTGAGAGGGCCAGAATTCAAAATGCAGGATGTACTGCTGAAGGTGTATAAGGCACTAGTCAGACTACTTTTGAAATAATAAGAACAGTTTTGGGCCCCCTATCTAAGGAAGGATATGCTGCCCTTGAGGGAAATTTGAGAGGTTCACAAGAATGATCCTGGGGATGAAGGAGTTGACATATGAGGAGCAGGTCTGTACTCAAGGGACTTGAGAAGAGTAAGGAGAGATCTGATTGAACTTGCAGAACCCTGAGAGGCCTGGATGGAGTGGATATGAAGATGATGTTTCTACTAGTAGGGGAGAATAAAACCCAAGGGCACAGTCGCAGAGTGAAAGGATGACTCTTTAGGATCGGTGCTGGGTCCACTACTTTTCGTCATTTATATAAATGATTTGGATATGAGCTTAAGAGGTATAGTTAATAAGTTTGCAGATGACTCCAAAATTGGAGGTGTCGTGGACAGTGAAGAAGGTTACCTCAGATTACAACGGGATCTTAATCAAATGGGGCAATATGGCTGGTTGTTTACAGTTTTACGATAAACTATGAATCTCTTCTTGTTCCTGTGGGATATTACAAAAGATAACCTCAATTCTGAAGAGCTGATCGAGGACTAATGCTTTGGCAATGTGTGTACATTTGTTTTGCGCTAAACCTTATGCTGTTTTATACTATGAAATGTCCAGATGAGCAAAATTCTTGATGTATGCATTTTGCATAGCTGACTACAACATGAAGATAAGCTTGCCAACATTCGCTGATTGCTAAAGATCACGCTTGTTTATGTTTGGGGGAAAAAGATGGGGTATTATACACTTGCTGGCTTTGTGAATTACATCAAATTTATATTCAGTTACAATCTGAGACTCCTGCTTTAAACCCAGGTGCTATCCCGTGCATTGTGCTAAAATAGTTGTAGGCAATGACTTATTGAATTGTGCCTACTTCATTGGTATTGGTACTGTCAATTAATTACATTTGTCAAAGATCTCAGATCTAATTTGTCACTTCTGTAATTGCTTTTTTCTATGTGTGCATTTTTAAAGATAAAAGTTCTCTCTATTGTGCATATAGAAATATTAGACTCAATCTTCTAGGTTTTTTGTTTTTACACCAAACAAAAGCCTTAGTTTAGAAGTGCCACGTGTTGAAGCTTGTGATGTATAGCTGAAAATAGCTGCATGTTTCTGCCAAAGATATAACTGAGTTCTATTGATTTCCTTTATCTTGTGCAACTGTACCTCAAAAAATGGTGATCAAACTAAAAATGCAAAATTACTGTGTCAAATTTATATTGCATTAATTAGAATCCTTGGAGGGCGTACCAGGTAGAAAAAAACTATTCTTTTCTGCTTTATTTCTAAGGAATTATATTTGTCTTTTTAATTATTAGTACTCCAAAAAAGGCAAGGAAGTAACAAGTACCCAAAACGAATAGAACAAGCTTAGACCTGGTTGGAAAATTTCTACTGTTTTTACTTGAGATCTGCAAGATCTGCAGTACTTTGAAGTTCAAATGAGTGTGGGGCAGCTGCCAACTGTATGAAAGACCAATGATATTTTAAGAGATCAAAGGATTGAACAAACGGCTAAATATGAAGAGATCCTTTGATTCGTACTTCAGATTTCAAGGGGAGAATCTAATAGGGAAAATTCAGCATGGACACATAGGGCTCCTCAGTAAACTACTTTTCTTTGGTAAATCTTGTCTTAGGCTCCAGCTAAGCATGGATATGGAAAAGCCCCAGAGCACTGACAGCAAAGCAGAACTGTGAGATAGAGGTGTAGTCAGGTTGCTGATCCAAGTGTTGTGAGAAAACACTTCACTATCACGAGTGAATCACCAGAACCTAGTTTCTTAAATATTCTGTGATTCTATGAATTCAGATTCTGTAGACATTGAAACTGGATTTTTGGAAGATAGGATGAGATGCATTCCAGCAAGACCTGGACCAGTATCCTCGCAGAAACAGTTGCTAGCATTGTGGGGGAGACTTTAAACTTGAATGAAATGGGAACCTGAATAGGGAGATAAAAGTGAGGGAAACAAAGGTAAAAATGAGAGAGAGAAAGGTAGAAAGCAAAAGTGGAAGGCAGAAGAAATAAAGGTTAGCTGAGAATTGGGCCATAGCACAAGAAAGGGGTAAAATTGTCGGATAGACAAATCTAAAAATGCTACATTAGAATGGGTAGAGCATTTGCAATAAGGTAGATGAAGTAACTGCATAAATACTAATAAATGAATACGATGTGATTGTGATTACGGAGATATGGTCACCTCACAACCAAGGCTGGAAGCTGAACATCCATGGGTATTAAATGTTTAGCAAGTGCAGACATAAAAGGAAAAGAGAGGAAGTGATGTTTGTAGATGCTGAATTCTGTGTCTACAGCACTTAGTTTTAACAAGTAATGGATTACAGTGCATTAGTCAGCCTCGCATCTAAAAACAACTCCAGTTTATTGATGCTAAAAATCATGTTTTGCGCTCTTTGGCATATAGATTGACTCCATTCTTTGAAATCCTGTACTTGTATAAGTAGTCAGCCTCAATTGCCAGTCCTGGCATGCATGTTTTACTTATTTTACACTATAATTAATGCGTGAAATGAAACAGTTCGTGTGTACTTGATGCAAAAATGTTGTAGGAGTTTACACACCCACATAAGGCAAGTCATTAGAATGGTCCTGGGTTTAAAGGACTTGACATATGAGGAATGGTTGAGAACTCTGAATCTGTACTTGATGGGGTTGAGAAAGATGAGGGAATCTCACAAAGATGCTTGGCTAGAGTAGACATGGAGAGGGTGTTTCCACTGGTAGGACAGATTAGGATCAGAAGCCACAGCCTCAGTGAATGGGTCCTTAGAAATAAAATGAGTAGGAATTTCTTCAGCCATGAGGTGGTGAATCTGTGGAACTCCTTGTTGGAGAAGGCTGTGGAGGCCAAGTCATTGAGCATATTTAAGATAGAAATAGTTCTTGATTAGTAAGGGGTTATGGGGACAAGGCAAGAGAATAAGGTTGAGAAACATATCAGTTATGATTGAATGGCAGAACAGACTTAATGGGCTGAATGGCCTAATTGAGTTCCTACATCTTATGGCCATCTTATTGGCATGGCAATTTTTAACAAAAAATGACCTTTTAAGCTGGAACCATAATATTTAGAACTTGTGAAATAATTGTGCTGTGATGAAAGAATTCACTGATACTGAAAAACTGATGCAATAATGAAAGAAAGAGGAATCTGGTCTGAAGAAGATGCCTAAGACAAAATGCATCATGAAAACAGGGACCAACTGCAGGATTGATCTTGAGCATTCAGTATCTCAATTGACAATTGCTGAAATGTTATAATTACCAACAGTTATGCAATGCATGTTTACATGCTTAACTGGGCCAAATTACTTCCCAAGTCCAGTAAAGATTCAGAACAACAGCTGATCCACATAACTACTTTATGAAATTAAAAATCTAATGTTGCAGCAGAAGACCAAGATTTCTTAATCTATAAAATGTCAAAATTACAAATTTCAGCAATTCAACATCAGACTGCAGCAAAAAAAATGAGCATCCATTAAGTCACATTGACAATATGTATGAACTTTGATAATGCCCAGCTGCTAAACTGTGGAGTGAAAAATTTTGAAAATATTTCCAGTACATATGTCCAAGCAAAAGTCTAGATTAACTAACTGTGCTGGAGATCAAAGTTCCTTGCAGGAATTTTTGAGTATGTCTATGGAAACAGTTGTAGCTTTTTAAAAAGTTTATTCATGGGGTGAGGGCGTCGCTAGCATTTATTCCCCGTCTCCAATTGCTCAGATGGCAACTGAGAGTCAACCACATTGCTGTGGGTTTGGAGTGACATGTAAACCAGACCAGGTAAAGATATCCCTAAATGATATTAATGAACCAGAACTTTTTTTCTGAGAATTGGAAATTAATTCATGATCATCATTTAGACTCTTAATTCTAGATTTTTAAAATTGAATTCAGATTCCACCATTTGCCATGGCAAAATTCGAAGCCGGGTCCCCAGAACATTTCCTGGGTCTCTAGATTAACAGTCTAGTGATAATACCAGAAGGCCATTGCCTCCCCTTTGGAGTGGGTGAAGATGAAGTGAATTATGGATTGATAAATATGTGAACTAGACATTTGATAGCCTATGTAAAGCAGAGAACAGTGAGATGTGTTCAGATCCTACACAACTGATGAAATCAAAAGATGCCTGGGAAGCAATAAATCCAGTTTTAACAACCATAGTTCAACATTTGGCTGTGTACCTGAACAATACACTTGAGGATCATGTTTGCTCTAAATGAAATACGTTGATGGTGAAAGGAGAACAAGAGCCTTCACAAAGCAAGGAAATAGGTATGCTGCCCTGCTTGATATTTTATGTACTTTTGTTGTCAAATAGTGGGATTTGCTTGTTCACAAAATGTCATGGGTTATTTATAAAATTTGTGGAAAATCCAGCCAAGACGGTTATACTTGTTAACTTGCTGGAAAGAACTTCTACAGCAGTGTCTTGGAGCTGAAATGATTGGCTTCCAATAATTGCAATATTCTTCCTTTATGCTACTTATAACAGCAGCCAGGGAAAACTGCTGATTCTCATTGACTTCATTTAAATAGGACTCTTAAATGTCTAGCTTGATCAAATGCTCCCTTGATGTTAAGGGCAATCGTTCTCACCCAGCTTATGGATTTCAGCTCTTTTGTCCACATTCAGAGCAAGGTTGCAATGATTGGAATTGTTCTCAGGAGCCAGGACAATTCCATAATATTCAGCTCTGCCAAAGATTGCCAAAACGTCATCAGTGAAGTTGGGGGGAAAAAAAACGTCATGTGCCACTCCAAAGAACAACAATGAGAATTTCTTTAAATTAGATTTGACTGGTTTTTTGGCTTTTTAGTTTTAAGAAAATAAATAATCTAGAATGTTTTATTTATGGATTTATTCAAAGTCTGCAAGTTCTATTTGAAGCCTGCTTTGTTTAATAGTTAGTGAGTTACACAGGCCCTATTGCTCATTTAATTTTCTGTAAATCACCAAATTATTCTTATTGTTATTGTATGTGTAGATGTGCACAAAATATATGTACAGTTTGTACCACATTCGTGACTTGCCAATTTTTTGACAAACCAATGTGCAAAATTTTAAGTTGTTTTTGGATTTAATGTGGCAGAGACTTTTTTCTAGGTGTTCCAAGATACTGTGATTTAATTGGGAGGCAAGTTTATTGCTTTAGAACTTCCATCTTCTGACATGCTCTGTCAGCCACAGTATATAGTTGTCCAGTTCAGTTTCTGGTCATTGGTGACCCTCAGTACATTGTAAATGGGGGTTTCAGAAATGGTATTTCATGAAACAGTGAATACAGTGTTGAGAATTGGATGATGTATGTAGTAAAGCAGTCTGGTTTTAAAGTTGGTAATCTTTTTATGTTTCATATGAATGTATGGTGAGGAATTGATATTTTCTGGTAGTCCATTGTCAATTATAGGTATGTTAGACAACAATTTAAGCACTTCAATCACTTGTAATGTATTGCATAATGGTTGGGAATTTCAAACTTAAGAATAGTCATTTGATCTGTCAAACTGTACCCTATCATAGACCATGTAATTTTATTTGAACAGCTCTTCCTTTTCTTCTCTTCATTCCCACTAATTCGTTTCTTAGATGATGTAGTCACCTTAACCTCTGTGCTAGGTAGAAGTGGGTACTGCAGATGCTGGAGATTAGAGTCAAGATAAGAGTGGAGCAGGAAAATTGACGTTTCAGGATGAAGGGCTTTTGCCCGAAACGTCGATTTTCCTGCTCCTCGGATGCTGCCTAATCTGCTTTTCCAGCACCACTCTAATCTTAATCTCTATGCTGGTGTTCTCTTTTTTGGGTTTTGCACAGCTGAGGTGACACGAATACCAAAATATGTGTATAAATAAATATAGAACATAAATAAAATCTTTAAACTTGGAATGATTCCCCTGACTATGGATATGGAATTAGAGGACAGTCTCAGAATAAGGGGCAAGCCATTTAGTACTGAGATGAGGAGCAATTTCTTCACTCAGAAGGGACTGAATCTCGGAAAATCTTTGCCCCAGAGGGTTGTGAAAGCTCAGCCAATGAGTATTTTCAAGTCAGAGATGGTTAGATATTCTCAGTATTAGTGACATCAAGGGTTATAAGGCAAATGTTGAAATATAGTATTGATTGATCATTGATTATTATCCATCCATCTAGAATGCCAGAATGATCTTGAAGGGCTGAATAGCCTAATCTTGTTTCGATGTTTCTGTAAGTAAATGCTTTTGTTAATGTATTACAAATAAATCTCCATATTCCAAAATGAAAATTCTAGCTATTCACAATTGAGTGAGTCTTATGTTTGCACTTCTTTAAAAAAAATTGCAAGCGCTTTGTCCTTCGCAGCACTCTTTTGTTTCTTTTCTGTCAACTTAAAGTTTCCTTCTCGACTTTTGTTTGAAGTGAATGCTAACAAACATGTCAGGATACTGGTTTCCAAAGGTCCAACTTTGAAAGGGGAATAAACACAAATTAATTCTGCAACACTGAACTGACTATTCGATCATGAATTAATCACATATATTTCACATTTCAATAATGTTCCCAACTTAATGAACTGCCTTACATGATCATCCATGCTTTAATGAGACATAGATTGGAGTAACTTACTGCAGATGCACCCTAGGTTAAATTAAAAACAGATACTACTTTAATGCCAATCATGCAGCTCTTTCAGAGACAGAGTGGGAGAAACAGAATGTGTTAGGTACAGCAGCTCCTCAAAGTCTCTCTCTCTCTCTCTCTCTTCTGTGTAGGGATAACTTGCCTTTGTTGTTTATCCCTGTGATTTTTACTGACTTGTTTTGTGAATAGTGGACAGGGTTTGAAGATTCAGGAGGCAAGTTACTTGCTTTAGAACTTCCAACTTCTGACATGCTCTATTAGCCATAGTATATAGTTCGTCCAGTTCAGTTTTTGGTCATTGGTAACCCTCAGTACATTGTAAGTGCGGGTTTCAGCAATGGTGTTCCTATTGAATGTCATGGATCAATTTTACTTTGGCACACTAAAAATTCATGTGTCAGCAGACAAATTACCTCCTGAAAACCCCAAAAATGTTATCATGATGGCAAATAATTAGTAAGATACTACCCTTGTAACTGACATTAACAGAATTGGTGCAAGATGTGTCTTTAATCACAGACTCATTTGTCCTTGCATTTACTGCTGATATGTTGTCGCAAAAGCAGCCAATAATTGGGTAGATAAGAATTAGATTTCATTGTAGTGATACAAAGGTGTAAGGGATACTGTACCTTTTAAGAGAGTTAAAAGCTCGCAGAAATACCTGATACAGCACGAAGCGTTCTGAATAAGGTAACAATGTAAAGTTTGGTCGAACAGCTGGATTAGCTGGGTTGTCTGGAGACGACAAAACAAATTCAAGCTCGGCCAGTCAGTTTAAATTATACCCCAAAATACCAACCTCCAATCAAGTTTGAATTTAGTGTATTGACAATATTAAAACCCAATGAAACAATCTGATGCTTTGGGGTATAAGACCAGGAAAAATTGAACCGTTGAGGGAGAACTAACAAGCCACCAGCACAATACAGACTGCCCGAAAAACGGCTCTCTTAAAGATACCTTTAATGATCAGTGACCAGTGAAACAAAATCCCTAAGAAGAAGGAAAGAAGACAGTGGAAGATATAAAGAGAAGATTCAACATTGTTACCTTATTCAAAACACTTGATGCTGTATTAGGTATTTTGCCACCACTGCTGGCAACGCATTACATGCGTTCACAACTCTCTGCATAAAGAATCTACCTCTGACATCTTCTCTATACGTTCCTCCTAACCTATTAAAACCATGACCCCTTGTCGCAGTCAATCCTGGCTTGGGTAAAAGTCTCTGGCTATCGACTTTATCCATGCCTCTTATTACCTTGTGCACCTCGATCAGGTCATCTCTCTTCCTCCTTCTCTCCAGAGAGAAAAGTCCAAGCTTAGTCAACCTCTGTTCATAAGACAAGCTCTCTAGTCCAGACAGCATCTCGGAAACCTTTTTTGCACCCTCTCCAAAGCCTTTGCATCTTTCAAATAGTAGGGCGACCAGAACTGGACATAGTATTCCAAGTGTGGTCTCGCCAGGGTCTTGTAGAGCTGCAGCAAAACCTCACGGCTCTTAAACTTGATCCCCCATTAATGAAATTCAAAACACCATATGCTTTCTTAATAACATTATCCACTTGGGTGGCAAAGTTGAGGTATCTATGCACTTGAACACCAAGATCCCTCTGTTCCTCCACACTGCCAAACCCCCTGTCATCAATCCTATATTCAGCATTCAAGTTCGATCTACCAAAATGAATCACTTTGCATTTATCCAGGTGGAACTCCATCTGCCATTTCTCAGCCCAGCTCTGCATCCTGTCTATGTCACGCTGCAGCCTGCAATACCCCTTGATATTATCAATGGCACGTCCAACCTTGTGTCATTGGCAAATTTACTAACCCACCCCTCATCCTCCTGATTCAAGTCATTCATCAAAACTGCAAAAAGCAAAGGCACAAGAACAGAGCGCTGCGGGACACCAATCACCTCTGACCTCCAGGCAGAATACTTTCCATCTATAACCACACTCTGCCTTCTGTCAGCCAACTAATTCTGAATCCAGAGAGTCAAATCTCCCTGTATCCCATACCTCCTGACTTTATGAATGAGCCTACCATGAGGAATGTTATCAATTGATTTCCATATACACCACATCCACTATCCGACCTCCTTCAATCTGTTTCGTCCCCTCCTCAAAGAACTCAATTAGATTTGTGAGGCATGACCTGCCCCTCGCAAAGCCATACTGACTGCTTTTAATTATGCTATGCTTTTCCAAATAGTCATAAATCCTTCCGAATTCTTTCCAAAATCTTGCTTACCACAGATGTAAGATTGATTGGTCTGTAATTGCCAGGGATTTCCCTATTACCCTTCTTGGAAAGAGAACAACATTCACTTCCCTCCAATCTCTGGTACGACTCCTATGGAGAGTGAGGAAGCAAATATGTTCGTCAGCGGCTTAGTAACCTCCTTTCTCGCTTCTTGGAGCAATCTAAGATGGGGACTTTTCTGGCCCTGGGGACTTCTCAATCTAAATGTTCCAGTGGAGGGAAGAGAAGTTGAGTAGATTAGGATTATTTTCATTAGAAAGAAGGAGGTTGAGGGGGGAACATGATTGAGGTCTACAAAATCATGAGAGGTAGATACAGGGCTACTAGCAAGAAACTTTTTCCCAGAGTGGGGGACTCCATAGCTAAGGGTAATGAGTTCAAAGTGAGAGGGGGAAATATGCGTGGGAAAGTTTTTACGCAGAGACTGGTGGTTGCCTGGGACGCGTTGCTAGCGGAGGTGGTAGGGCCAGGCATGATAGTGTCATTTAAACTGTATCTAGAAAGATACATGAATGGACAGGGAGCAAAGCGATACAGACCTTTTGAAATAGGCGGCAAGTTTAGAAAGAGAATCTGGATTGGCGCAGGCTTGCAGGGTCAAAGGGTCTGAGCCTGTGCTGTGACTTTCTTTGTTAAGCGGGAAATCAGGAGGGCATAAAGGGGACAAAAGATAACTTTGGCAATGAGCATTAGTGAGAATCCAACGGGATTTTATAAATACATTAATGACAAAAGGGTAACTCTAGAGAGAATAGGGCACCTCAAAGATCAGCAAGGCAGCCTATGTGTGGAACGACAGAAGATGGGGGAGATACTAAACAAGTGTTTTGCATCAGTGTTTACTGTGGAGAAAGACCTGGAAGATACATAATGTGGGGAAATACATAGGAAGCTCAATTATCCAAATACCAATTATCCGAATTTTGGATTATCTGAAGAAGATCTCAAGGTCCCACAAAAACGTTACTTCAAAGAGGTAACTGTATTCGGATTACTGTACAGAAAAACATCTGAAAACACTGACAAAAACAAAGAAACACCGGCACCTCAAGCATCAGTAATTGGATATTTTTGACGTAACGGTTAGTTACACATCCCTTTGCAAAAGTAAGGTCAAATCGATTATCTGAATAATCAATTATCCGAATGAAGTAGTGTCTACCCATCTCGTTTGGATAATCGAGGTGCCACAAGAATTGGTGCTGGGTCCACTGCTTTTCTTCCTTTATATATATGATTTGGATGTGAACATAGGAGGTATAGTTAGTCAGTTTGCAGATGGCACCAAAATTAGTTGTTAGTGGACAGTGAAGAAGATTACCTCAGAGTTCAAGGGGATCTCGATCAGATCAGCCAATGGGCTGAGAAGTGGCAGATGGAGTTTAATTTAGATAAATGTGAGGTGCTGCATTTTGGAAAGGCAAATCAGGGCGGGACTTATATACTTAAAAGTAAGGTCCTGGGGTGCATTGCTGACCAAAGAGAACTTGGAGTGCAGGTCATAGCACCTTGAAAGTGGAATCACAGGTAGATAGGATAGTGAGGGAGGCATGCTTTCCTCTTTTCAGTATAAGAGTTGGGAGGTCATGTTGTGGCTCTACAGGACATTGGTTAGGCAGCATTTGGAACATTGCGTGCAATTCTGGTCTCCTTCCTATCGGAAAGATGTTGTGAAACTTGAAAGGGTTCAGAAAAGATTTACAAGGATGTTGCCAGGGTTGGAGGGTTTGGGCTATAGGGAGAGACTGAATAGGCTGGGACTGTTTTCCCTTGAACGTTGGAGGCTGAGGGGTTATAAACTTTATAGAGGTTTATAAAATCATGATGTGAATGGATAGGATAAATAGGCAAAGTATTTTCCCTGGGGTCGGGAGTCCAGAACTAGAGGGCATAGATTTAGGCTGAGAGGGGAAAGATTTAAAAAGGACCTAAGGGGCAATGTTTTCACGCAGAGGGTGATGTGTGTATGGAATGAGGTGCCAGAGGAAGTGGTGGAGGCTGGTACAATAACAACATTTTAAAGGAATCTGGATGGGTATATGGGCGAAGTGCTGGCAAATGGATTTAGATTAGGATATCTGGTTGGCTTGGACGAGTTGGACTGAAGAGTCTGCTTCCATACTGTGCAGCTCTGACTCTATGATTAACCCTCACCTCTAATGAATAAAGGCCTAACCTGTTTAGTCATTCTTGATAAGTCAACTGTGATTAATCCCAGGAATCAGCGTCATGAGTCCCCTTGAACTGCCTCAAATGTGAGTATATCTCTTTTAATATGGGTAAATTTTGGGGAAATGATCCAAAAGAGTAGGGGGAAGACCGAGTACATGGGCTCTGCTGCAGCACCTGGCCTGGATCCCCAGCCCTTTTCCCAACTTGCGTGGAATAATCCCACTGTTAGCCCTTAATCCAAACACACTGGTCATGTGCCTGATGAGCACCACATGTCCCTAGAGGTCTGATCCCTACCTAGTGAGACCTGATGTACATTCTATACCCACCACCCACCCACCTTTATCACCCACACATGTCGTGACCTAAATCAAATTATGGTCAAACAAGTAGGTTTTAAAGGAGCCGTTTAAAGGATGGGAAAGGAGGCAAATAAGTTTTTAGAGGGAATTCAAGTTCTTCAGACCTTCGTCTCTACAGGTAGAGCCTCTGTAGTTGGAGGAATTCAGTTTGGGGATGCTGAAGTTGCTAGGATTAAATGAGTGCAGATATCTTGGAGAACTGTGTGGATGTGGGCTGCTGCTGTCTCTGTAATTAAGAGAAAATTACATTCATGGTGGGGGGGGTTGCTGAGGTCATGGATATTTTTGCATTTCTGCTATCATTTTGTTTTAGTTTGAATGCTGCATGAATTCAGATACAGAACCTTTTATTTAGTTCTTTTTTTTTTAAATCTCTAGCCTTACCTGCTGATATACTTGTAGATTTGAACTGTCTACCCCATTCTGTCACTGACTATTATTTCCAATTTTTATAAGTTCCTCTCTTGTTTTGTCTTTCATCTTTGATTTACCACATCTTCCCAGATATGATCTCTTGCTTCCATTATTTAGTTTAAAGCACTAGATGTGTAGCTGGCTAAAACTGGTCCTAGCATGTTTCAGATGATCTTTGCAATGTTATAACCCTCACTTTCCCCAATACTGATAACAGTGTGCTATGAACCAGAACACAGCTCCCTCAAACCAGTCTTTAAGCCTGACATTCATTTCTCTAATCTTGTTTGTCGATATAAATCAGCATGTGACTCAAGTAATAATGCAGGGATTATTAACTTTGAAGTTTTGGCTCATTTTACTGACCTCCTACAGCTCTTTGCTTGTCCTAAGTGTGGTGCTGGAAAAGCATAGCAGGTCAGGCAACATCCGAGAAGCAGGAGAATCAACGTTTTGGGCAAAAAGCCCTTCATCAGGAAGGCTTGTCCTGCCTCGTCATTTTTGCTTCCCCGACTTGAATGGCTTCCGATATGATGTTGCTATGATCGATTAACCCTCCATCCCAGAGCACTTCACCCCATCAAACGAGCTTAGTGAATCTCCAACCTGTTTGACAATTTGCGAAGGTAAGGCTGCTGTACACCTAACCTTAGGGCCCCCTTAACTGCCATATCTGCAACTGACCTTCACTGTCCCCCATCAGTGTTCAAATCAGAAAACCTATTCCGAAGGGGTGTGATCACGTCCTGATACAAAACATCCAGGTAACTTTCTTCCTCTCTGGTTGTGTGCCTGCAGTCTGGCCTCTAGCTCAATGATTCTGAGCCTTAGTTCCTCCATTCACAATAAATGTTTGCCCTGGATCATACTGGCATTCGGGAATTTTCATATGTTCCAGTCATTACTTGTCCTTATCCTACTACCCTTAATGTGTTTCATGAGCCACTTATTTTTTTCAACTATTTATTTTCCTGTCTTTAGAAATAATCTTACAAGGAACGAAAGCTCTTCGGGATTGCTTAAACTGGTTTGATAGGGGGTTTGGAACCGGACCTCTGAATCTAAGGATGGAGTAGCGAGTGAACAGCCAGATACAATGTGCAGAGCATCTGCGAGGAGGGATAGACAGTTTTTAGAGCAGAGTTGCAGTCAGTGTGTCCGGTTAAAGTGTGTCTATTTTAATGCAAGAAGTAATAGCAATAAGGGTGCTGAACTTAGATTAGCGCTTGGAACTACGAAGCTGTGGCCATTCCAGAGACTTGGATATTGCAGGGGCAGGAATGGTTGTTAAATGTTCTAAAGTTTAGATATTTTAAAAAAAATTGGGGGGTGGAGGTGAAGTAAAAGAGGTGGGGGAGTGGCATTGCTAATCAGGGATAATATAAAGCTGCAGAAAGGGAGGTCCAAGAGGAGGGTTTGTCTTCTGAGTCAGTATGAGTGGACGTCAGAAACAGGAAAGGAGCAGTCACTTGCTTGGGAGTTTTCTACAGACCCTCCAGTAGTAACAGAGACGGAGAAGTAGATTGGGAGGCAGATTTTGGAAAGTGCAGAAATAACAGGCTGTTGTCATGGGCATCTTTAAGTTGCCTAATAATGATTGGCACCTCCTTGCTTCAAATAGTTTGGATCGAGTAGTTTTTGTCAGGTGTATCCAGGAAGGGTTCCTGACTCAACATGTGGATAGACTGACACGAGGGGAGGCCAAATTGGATTTGGTACTTAGCAATGAACCAGGCCAGGTGTCAGATCTCTTGGTGGGAGAGCATTTTGGTGATAGTGATCACAACTCCCTGACCTTTACAATAGTCATGGAGAAGGATAGAAGCAGACGGTATGGGAAATTTAATTGGTGGAGAGGGAATTATGATGCTATTAGGCAGGAACTGTGGTGTCTAAATTGTAACAGATGTTCTCAGGAAAATGAACGTCAGAAATGTGGAGGTTGTTTCGGAAGCATTTGTTGATGGTGCTGGATAGGTTTGTCCCACTGAGGCTAGCAAGGGATGGTAGGATGAAGGAACCTTGGGTTACAAGGGATGTAGAGCATCTAGTCAAGCGGAAGAAGAAAGCTTACTTAAGGTTGCAAGGATCAGACCGGGCTCTAGAGCGTTACAAGGTGCCAAGGAAGGAACTGAAGAACTTGTTTGCAAGGACAGCGTGAAACAGGCTCATACGCTCGAACAGGTTGATGTTAAGAAGGAGGATGTGCTGAAAAGTTTGAAAAACATGAAGATAAATAAGTCCCCTGGGCCAATGGGATATACCCAAGGTTACTAGAGGAAGTGAGGAAAGAGGTCACTGTGCCTTTGGCGATGATCTTTGCATCCTCACTCTCCACTGGAGTAGTGCCAGATGGTTGGAGGGTGGCAAAGGTTATTTCCTTATTCAAGAAAGGGAATAGGGATAACCCTAGCAATTGCAGAGGACTGAGACACAGGATTTATGATTACTTGGAAAAGCATAGTTTGATTAGTCAGCATGGCATTTTGAGGAGTTGGTCATGCCTCACAAGCCCTATTGAATTATTTGAGGATGTGGCAAAACAAATTAATGAAGGTAGAACAGTAGATGTGGTTTATATGGATTTTAACAAGGTGTTTGATACAGTTCCCACTAGTAGACTCATTCAGAACATAAGGAGGCATGGAATATAGGGAAATGTGGCTTTCTGGATCCAGAATTGTCTGGCGCACAGAAGGCAGAGGATGGTAGTAGATGGAAAGTATTCAGCTAGGAGCTCAGTGACCAGGAGTATTCTGCAGTGATCGGTTCTGGGACCTCTACTCTTTGTGATTTTTATAAATGACTTGGATGAGGAAGTGGAAGGGCAAGTTAGAAAATTGGCCAATGACATGCAGGTTGGTGGAGTTGTTGATAGTGTGGAGAGCTGTTGTAGGTTGCAACAGGATATTGACAGGATGCAGAGCTGGGCTGATAAGTGTCAGATGGAGGTTCAACCTGGAAAAGTGTGAAGTGATTCATTTTGGAAGGTCAAATTTGAATGCAGAATACAGGGTTGAGGCAGGATTCTTGGCAGTGTGGAAGAACAGAAGGATCTTGGGATCCATGTTCAAAGATCCTTCAAGGTTGCCACCCAAGTTGATGGGGTTGTTAAGAAAGCATATGGTTTGTTGGCTTTCATTAGTAGGGGCATTGAGTTTGTGCCGCGAGGTTATGCTGCAGCTCTATAGAGCCCTGGTGAGACCACACTTGCAATATTGTGTTCAGTTCTCGTCACCTCATTATAGGCAGGATGTGCAAGCTTTAGAGAGGGTGCAGAAGAGACCCACCAGGATACTACCTAGACTAGAAGGCATGTCTTACGAAGAAAGGTTGAGGGAGCCAAGGTTGTTCTTACTGGAACGAAGAAGGTTGAGAGTCAGTTTGATAGAGGCATACAAGATAATGGGAGGCATAGGTAGAGTGAATAGTCAGAAACTTTTTCCCACGGCAGAAATGCCTATCACAAGGGTGCATAATTTTAAGGGATTGGAGGAATGTTTGGGAGAGATGTCAGAGGTAGGTTCTTCACGCAGAAAGTGGTGGGTGCATGGAATGTACTGCCAGCGGTGGTAGTGGAGTCAGACATATTAGGGTCATTTAGGCAACTCTTTGATAGGCACATGGATGATAATAAAATGAAGGGTTTATAAGTTAATTTGATTTTAGAGTAGGATTAAAGATCAGCACTACATCAAGGGCTGAAGGGTCTGTACTGAGCTGTACTGTTCTATGTTCTAAGAACTGTTGTGCTATTTCAAACATTAGGAATAGAATAGATTTTAACCATTTACCAGACACTTGGCCAATGGCTAGCATCTTCCCTACAGTAGAGTGATAACTAATGCCTACAGAGCGAAAGGTTAGAAGAAGCAAAGGAGCACTACCTCCTCTTCACCTAATCCCCTTACTCCCCCAACTCCTTGCGGTTTTTCCAAAGCAGCACTCAGTGCTAAATTGTGCTGATGCCCATATTTATATGCTAACTATTTATATGAAAATATTGAATTAGCTCAGTCCAAGGTACAGTAAATGATTAGAAAAGCAAATTATATAGTAGCCTTCGTTATTGAATGTTTGGAATATAAGTATAAAGTATACTTCAGTTATTCAGGGCCTTGGATGTGGACCTTTGACCTGGAGTATTGTGGATAGTTTTGTTCTCCTTAAATAATTAATTCATACTTTCTTTCAGAGGAGTGCAGTGAAGGTTCAGCAGACTTATTCTTCGAAGGAGATGAGATTGAATGGACTCCTTCTGTATTCCCTAAAGTATGAAGATGAGAAGTGATCTCATTTAAAAAGGTGCTAGTCAGACTAGATTCTCAGACTTTTTTTTGCCCCTGGCTGGGGAGTCCAGGCTGGTTGACATTTATAAAGCAAACCTTAAAATTTTTAACTTCCCTTTGGAACTTCAGAAATGAAAAGTCAGAGACAAAGGAAATTTTAAAGACTCAGCATCTAAGTTTTAAAATGTACTATTTGCCTGCAGGTGGTGATCAACCTGCATTGTGTTTCCATTGTTTTTGTTTCGTCATTTTATTTTGCTTTTACTGTTGTTTTTATGGCAGTACTCAACTAAGTTATTTTCAGCCAGTCTAATAATTATCATATTGCAAAGAAAATTTACAAGTGTATTCATTAGTACTTGACCAACTTTTAATTTCAGGTTTTAATTTGATCAACCTGTTCTCCGGAGTTTACATTGTGGAATCTGTGAATTCACAGTGGAGTAGGCTTGAAGGATTTTGTAGTTAGTTAGAAACTTCTGACTTCCCACTTGCATTTTTTAAATATGTGCTGCAGTTGTTAGGACTAATTTAAGCTTGGTTATTTGGGTATAATAATTATTTTCATTAGCACTCAAGTTAATGAATGCAGTAGAGCATAAATGGGGGGATTTTTTCCTTAATATTACTCAATTGCTAACTACACTATTTCGTATTTATTAGGGCTTGTTCTGAGGTCTTATCGATGTGCAATTTTTTTTTTGCACAAAAAGACATGTTAACTTAAGCCCTAGCTTCAGCAACTTCATGAATTTAAAACCTTCACCAAGGGTTGCTAAAGAATTTCAGTTTGCAGTGCATTTTTTTAATATTTCTGTCATGGGACTTATTGATGGATAAAATGAGTTAAAGCAGTGTTGCTTTATGCATGACACATTTTTATGCTTCACTTGATTTCAAATGTAGATTAGCAACAGTTATCTATTTGAGAGGCAGTAAGCCTATAAAAAATATAAAATGGCCCTAATGGCATGAAGTGCATTGTGTACTGCCTTGGGAGTAGTTTATGTTTTCTGTTACTTTTGCACATTTCTTACTGACTGCAGGTGACATTAAAAATTTAACTTAAGCCATAAGTGACCCACAGTGGGAACAAAATATTTTTCTGGTATTTGGTTGAAGAACTTTTGTTGAAGAAATTGCTGACGTATTTCTGCTTAGCAAATTTTGAGAAGATTTGTAGCTCAGGGTGAGGTTCTGGATGTAGGTTTACTTGCTGAGCTGAAAGGTTCATTTCCATTAGCTCAGGTTGAGGTTCTGGATGTATGTTTGTTCGCTGAACTGGAAGGTTCATTTCCAGATGTTTCGTCACCCTACTAAGTAACATCTTGGGTGGGCCTCAGGTGAAGTACTGTACATGATTCCTGCTTTCTATTTATATGTTTGGGTTTCTTTGGGTTGGTGTTGTCATTTCATGTGGTGATGTCATTTCCTGTTGATTTCCTCAGGAGGTGGTAGATGGGGTCTAACTCGATGTGTTTGTTGATAGAGTTCCAGTTGGAACGCCATGCTTCTAGGAATTCTCATGCATGCCTCTGTTTGGCTTGTTCTAGGATGGCTGTGTTCTCCAAGTCGAAGTGGTGTCCTTGCTTATCTGTCTGCAAGGATACTAAGAATTCCTAGAAGCATGGCGTTCTAACTGGAACTATATCAACAAACACATCGAGTTAGACCCCATCTACTACCCCCTGAGAAAAAGAACAGAAAATTACATCACCACAGGAAATGACAACATCAACCCAAAGGAAAAAAAACAAATTGAACTTTCTCAAGTAGTGTACCACAGTAAAACCACCTGATTGCCTGATGAAGGGTTTTTGCCCGAAACGTCGATTTTGCTGCTCGTTGGATGCTGCCTGAATTGCTGTGCTCTTCCAGCACCACTGATCCAGAATTTTGCCTTTTCAGTTTGTCTAACCTGATCATCTGTCTTGTTCCATTAATAAAGGAACTTCTAGTCTTTAAAAGATGTTTTGCCAATTCTTGTCAAAATGTATTAAGTTCAAAGCTCAATGGTCAGGGTGCAGAACATCATCAGAAAACCATTAAATGTAGGAGGAGAAGTAGGCTATTCAGCCCATTGAAACTGTTCATCTATTCATTGAGTCCATGACTGATTTGTCTCGTCAATTCCACTTTGCTGTCTTTTTCCTATGTCCCTTGATTCGTCTTACTAATTTACAATCCATCTATGTCAGTCCTGAATATACTTAACTTCGGCAGCCCTCTGTAATGAAAAATAAAAGAAAATACAAATTCACTTTGTCTGAGAGAAGAAATTCCTCTTCATCTGTCTTAAATGTATGATCCCTTATTCTGACATTATGTCTTCTGGTCCTAGTCTCTCCCATAAGATGAAGCAACCTTTTTGCATCTAAACTGTCAAGTCCTCTCGGAATCTTACATATTTCAATAAGATTGGCTCTTGTTCTTCTAAACTCAATGAGCACAGGCTCAACATGTTTTACCTTTCCTTGGAAAACAATCTCTCTATACCTGGGATCAACCTACTTAATTTTCTGTGGACTATCTCCAATGCTTTTATCTTACCTTATGGGACCAAAACTGTTCACAGTATTCTAGGTGTGGTCTGACCAGTGCCTTGTATCATTTTAGCAAGGCATCCTTATTTTTAATATTCAAATTCCTTCGCTATAAAGGCCAACATTCCTTTCCGACTGGCCTTTCCTTATAGATACAGCCCTTTCCTAACACCTGTTAAGCTTTTTGTGATTCATGCATGAGGATCGCCAAGTCTATCTTCTGTAGCTTTCTGCAGTCTTTCTTCATTTAAATAGTACTCGGTCGTTCTATTCTTCCTGCCCAAGTGCAATGTTGGATTTTTCCATATTGTATTTCATCTGTTCAGAATTTGCCGATTTTTGCTTAACTTTTTTTATTTCTCTGCAGACCCTGTCATCCTCAGCACTTCCTTTTCCTCCTCGTTTTGTCGTCTACAAACTTAGCTATGGTTCATTCACTTGTGGTCCCACATTGATTCCTGGTGTACTCCATTTCTCACCTTATCCAAACTCTTTGTCTTCTATTAGTTAACGAATGCTAAATGTTTTCAGGTTTGACTTACCCTAAGCTGACTGTGTTTAGTTATGTTATGTATTTCTTAATGTTCTGCTATTGTAATCATCGACTAACATTTTTCCAACATGAGATGTAAGGCTAACTATTTTTTTCCTTTCTTGAATAAATTTGTTAAATTTGCATTAGATTAGAAGTTGATTATAAGTTGATGGTGATTTTGTGTTTGAACAATTGAGATAAAGAACTCCAGAATTTTAAACTCTCAGGAACCAATTTGAACACCTGACAGTGTGAATGAGGTTTGATTTCAGTAAAATATGGAAAACAGTGTGATTTCACTACTTTTCAGCTTAGTTGAACAAGACAAGGTATAGTTCAAAGTAAGGATCACCACTGTGTTATTGATGAAATAGATACAAAAGAGTTTGAAACAGAGGGAGATTGAAACTGTTAAAGAGCATGTAGGTGAGATTTTTTTTTCGTTGTTTGAGCATGGGAGGAACGCTCAAAGAGGCTCTTTAGGTAAAGCAGCAGCACATAAGTATTAGATGGATTTGGGCATGATTTGATATTGAGTTGTTTTGGATAAGGAATTATCCAGACAAAAATTTCACAATAATAAGCACTCGAGAGGAAGTGCTTGAGAGACTATTGGGGCTAAACACCAGTAAATTCTCTGCAGCTGATGGGAACTGCAAGGATAGCACACTCCTCGGATAGTTAAGTTGCCACAGAGATAGTGAATGTTGCTGTTTAGTAGTAAAATCTATTATTCCATTAAGTTTTCCAAGAGAGTTAAAGTTATACAAATACTTTTTGTTTTTTGTTTTAACTGTAGAGTAAGAATGAAGTATGTTTGCTTAAAGCCGAGTAGTCTTAACCATTTGAATTACACCTGGAATGCAGCACCTTACACTTGCCTTTAAATAAGATAAGAGTAGAGTCTAGGTTATCTCCTTGATATATTTGAAATGGGGGTGTGGGGATGATCTAGTCCATAGCAAATATGATAGATAATTTTGGAGTTGCTACAAGTTATATAAAGTAAACATTTATAAGTACAAGGCCATTCAAGCCTTGTAGTTTAACAGGTTCAAGGGACCAGCTCTTGGAATTGGGTGAACTTTGGTGAGCATAGATAGACTGGGAAAAAGTGGAATATATGAAACGTTCACCTGTCTTTCAGATAGTGACTGACCTTTTTTGCTGTTGGAGTGTTTTAAATTTTCATGCAAATTTCAACTTATAAGATGTAAAACCTTTGTTTTACAGTTCATTTGCTTGAGTTCTTTTGCTTTTCATTCGTAACAGTAATGTTTAATTTTATAAAGGTGTTTTAAGAAGTTTCAAAGTTCAGCACACTCTTACTGAAAACTTGACTTCTGGTTTAATAATGTTCTTAAGGGAAATGAAATTCACTGTTGTTATCTGATCTGACCAACATGTCATTCCTGATCAATTGTAATGGGGCTGCCTCTTAATTGCTTTCTGAATGGTCCAGCAAGCCACTTGCTCCAAAAGCAGTTAGTACAGGCAACAAATGCTGGCCTTGCCAGTGATACCACATTGCATCAAAAACATGAATTTAAAGTGGTGACTGATTTAGTGGTAAGCATATCATCAGTTCTTGTGGGGTTATTTAAACCATCCGTTCAATGAACAGTCACTTTTTGAAAAGTGAATTAAAAAATTTCAAATTTTTTGTAGCATTTCAGGAGTATTTCTGTATACCATTGGATACCTTGATTGTCTATTAGAATTGAAAATGTGTTGCTGGGAAAAGCGCAGCAGGTCAGGCAGCATCCAAGGAGCAGGAGAATCGACGTTTCGGCCATGAGCCCTTCTTCAGGAATGAGAAAAGTGTGTCCAGCAGGCTAAGATAAAAGGTAGGGAGGAGGGACTTGGAGGAGGGGTGTTGGAAATGCGATAGGTGGAAGGAGGTCAAGGTGAGGGAGATAGGCCGGAGTGGGGCGGGGGCGGAGAGGTCAGTAAGAAGATTGCAGGTTAGGAAGGCGGTGCTGAGTTCGAGGGATTTGACTGAGGAAATGAGGAAACTGGAGAAATCTGAGTTCATCCCTTGTGGTTGGAGGGTTCTTCGGCGGAAGATGAGGCGCTCTTCCTTCAACCGTCGTGTTGCTATGGTCTGGCGATGGAGGAGTCCAAGGACATGCATGTCCTTGGTGGAGTGGGAGGGGGTAGTTGAAGTGTTGAGCCACAGGGTGGTTGGGTTGGTTGGTCCGGGTGTCCCAGAGGTGTTCTCTGAAACGTTCCGCAAGTAGGCGGCCTGTCTCCCCAATGTCGAGGAGGCCACTTTCTCCTGTCAATTAGAATATTGGGACAGCTTAATGTGACTGCACTATTGATTTGGAAGGGGAAAGAAGAAAGAGAAAATATAAACGTTGCTTTGATTTCTTTTATCTTCACTGTCTGAATTTATTGTGTATAAATAAACTGCATGAACTGCAGTCATTAAAGTTGTACATTAATAATACATTTTACCATCTGAGAAGATTTAAATTGCATTAGATTGGATTATGTGTGCTTAAATAATGGATTTGTTTCTGCTTTCAGTTCATTGGTTTATTTCAGTTTTAAATTTATTTCAGTTTCTGGTTTAACTGTACTATTTAACTACCTGTGAACGTTAGGGCTAAGTCTGCCCTCGACTCTTAGTGTTTTGGGTGGGTTTGTGCACATTTGATCTAATTTATTTGCTGTGTGGAGCTGCATAACGTCTGTTTTCAGTGTGGTGGCTGAAATAGGGATCGCAGTCTTATAGAATATTTGATTCTTATGCACATAATCTTGATTGACCCTTATTGAAGTGTAAATATTTTGCAATGTGATTTGCTTTATCCTTTTAGAGTGACAGACAGTGAATTGAGAAAACCCCAAAACCAATATAAGAAAATTGCAAGCATTTCTAAAGGGAAATGTTCCATTTCAACTCGGGAAGTTGAAATAAAGGATATATGTTAAGTTAGTTGTGATTTTCTTGTAAATGATTTTGTGATAGTCTGGCTAAGCTACACAACAAAAGTCCGAACTGCTGTTATCAAGGGATAATTGCATTTTTCATGGTGGGATAAAAATTTTCAGTACTGCACTACAGAATTTTAAAATAGTTAGAAATTCCACTAAAGTCTATTCGAGTATTTTATGTAAAATAGAACAGCAGTATTGCATCTTACTATAAAGTGGGTCACTATTGTAGCTATATGACCTACTAAATGTGTGTCAAAGAATGAGATGAATTCTTAACATCTTCTCTGTGAGTGGAGGGTGGGACTCAAGTTCATTTTGGGTTTATGAGGCACAGACAGTGGAAAGATTTGCTGTAGCTTGCAACTAATAGAAGAAATCATGTCCTCACAGATCCTTGTGGAAGATTAATTCTGAGGGGCCTTGAAAGGATTATTGCTGAGAGATTCCTTGTGGGCGAATCCAGAACTCTGGAACATTATTTCAATTCAAAAATAAGTGATCTCTCATTTAAGATGGAAATAGGGGGAATTTATTTTCCAAAGTGTCATTTGTGTGGGAAATTCTCTCTCGAAGATCATTGAAAATATTCAAGGCTATATTAGATATTTTGGATTGACAAATGAGTTGAGGGTTGTTGGGGACAAGCAGGAAAGTGAGTTCTGGCCACATCAGACCGGTTGTGATATTATTGACTGGCAGGTCAAACTTATTTCTTATCTTCACAAAGCAGTCAGCTTGAATGGAGTTAATGCAGGAGTTTAGAAGGAATCCAAAAGACTGATTTCTAAAATGAGGAGGCTGGCCTTTGAAGAGAATTTGAGCAAACTAAGCCTGTTTGGAATTTTGCTCGGAACTTTGAATGATGAAAGGTGATATAAAGGTTTACTACACTGATTTCTTGGATTAGAAGTTTGTCTGATGATATAGACTGAGCAAATTAGATCTGCAGTCATAGGAATGTTTGAACAAGAGTAGGCCATTCAGTCCATTGAGTCTCTTCCAGAAGTCAATATATTGTCGCTGATCATTGCCTTTTCTTAGCACAATATTCCAATATCCCTTTGTCGTCGGTATTTTTAAAAGCTGTCAGTCTCTGTTTTAAACGTGCTCAGAGCTTCCAAGGATTTCTTTGAACCTCTGAAATTACATGCTTCATAAGTTGCGAATGTACTATTATGGCATATATTCAAGGTTGAAGTATGTTATGGATCTCTTGGGGAATTGAGAAATATGGTGAATGACAGCAGTCTAGAGGGAATGATTGACCTACTGCTTCCTTTTTCTTTTACAATATTGGATTTTTGTGGTCAAGGCAGGGTTTGATATTTTTGATATTTTTTCAATATTCAGAGAATGAGGCTGTAGCTGGCTAGAACAGCATTTATTGCCCATTCGCAATTTCATCGTGAGCATTTAAGAGTCAACCACATTACTATTGAGGGTTTTGAAATTGAAGATCAGTTATGCTGGCAGATTCAAAAGTATCTGATTTTGTTTTCCTTTCATGACATATGTGTTGCTAGTTAGACCAGTGTTTATTAAACATCTCTAATTACTCTGGAATGATGTGAGGTAATGCCATTGATATAGATATGATTCTGAAAGGGCTTACTAGGGGAGACATTGAGAGGTGGTTTTCTTTGACTAGAAAATCGAGCATAGGTAGACAGAGCCAGAGGATGTGTGGTTAATCATGGGGTGTAGGTATTGCTGGTTAGATCAATGTTATTACCCATCCCTAATTGCCCTGGAAATTGTAATTGTGGGCTGTCTTCTTGAACCCCTGCAATCCATGTCAGGAAGGGGCATCCACAGTACTGTCAGGAAGAGAGTTCTCAGAATTTTGAACCAGCGAAGGAAAGATGATATTGTTACAAGTGATAGTGGTGTTTGGCTTGGAGGAGAGCTTTTAGGTGGTGGCACTCATACACCTTTACCATCTAAGGACATAACTTCCCCAAAATATTGTTGTTCATGATTCCTTCTGATTGTCTGGGCCATTGTATCTGCACATGGGTTTGACATTAAGTATGAAGCAGGTCGGGCAGACTCTGTAGAAGGAAAAGCAGTTAACCATGATCCTTGGTTGGATCTGGTAGTACTTACAAACTAACAGTTTTGAAACACAACAAGAAAAAGGGAGAGTTGAAGAAAGACCCCAAAAGGTAGATCTGTGACCTAATGATCCACCTGGACAGAAAACTGGAGGTTAAATTGAAGACCTGCATTTATATGGCACCTTTCATGACCACTGTGTCAAAGCGATTTACAAACCAAATCATCCGCCGACATTTCCACCACCTCCAAACAGACCCCACCATCAGGGATATATTTTCCTCCCCACCCCTCTCCGCCTTCCGCAAAGACTGTTCCTCCGTGACTACCTGGTCAGGTCCACGCCCCCCTACGACCCACCCTCCCATCCTGGCACTTTCCCCTGCCACCGCAGGAACTGTAAAACCTGTGCCCACACCTCCTCCCTCACCTCCATCCAAGGCCCTAAAGGAGCCTTCCACATCCATCAAAGTTTTACCTGCAAATCCACTAATATCATTTATTGTATCCGTTGCTCCCGATGCGGTCTCCTCTACATTGGGGAGACTGGGCGCCTCCTAGCAGAGCGCTTTAGGGAACATCTCCGAGACACCCGCACCAATCAACCACACTGCCTGTGGCCCAACATTTCAACTCCCCCTCCCACTCTGCCGAGGATATGGAGGTGCTGGGCCTCCTCCACCGCCGCTCCCTCACCACCAGATGCATGGAAGAAGAACGCCTCATCTTCCGCCTCGGAACACTTCAACCCCAGGGCATCAATGTGGACTTCAACAGCTTCCTCATTTCCCCTTCCCCCACCTCATCCTAGTTTCTAACCTCCAGCTCAACACTGTCCCCTTGACTTGTCCGACCTGCCCAGCTCCTTTTCCACCTATCCACTCCACCCTCTCCTCCCTGACCTATCACCTTCATCCCCTCCCCCACTCACCTATTGTACTCTATGCTACTCTATCCCCACCCCCACCCTCCTCTAGCTTATCTCTCCATGCTTCAGGCTCTCTGCCTTTATTCCTGATGAAGGGCTTTTGCCCGAAACGTCGATTTTGCCTGTCCTCGGATGCTGCCTGAATTGCTGTGCTCTTCCAGCACCACTAATCCAGAAGCCCATAAAGTATTTTTGAATTATAGTCGCCATGGTAACAGTAAAACATGGTAACCAGTTTGTGTACATTAATTTTCTACAAACAATGATGTTATAATGACAGGATGATGTATTTGGGATAGTGATTATATAAATATTGACCAGGGCATATGGGATAATCCCCTTGCTGCTCTTTGAAGTAGTGCCATAGGATCTGTTATGCCAAACTGTGCACTGGAGGGATTTTGATTACCGCTTACTGCTAATGTCTACCGTTTTTTCATTTTTGGGATAGAAATACAATCTACATTAAATGTTGAACTTATTGTTGTACCATTGTACAGCAAAAATTATTATTGCTTGTCCAAAATCATAGAATCAAGCCAGGAGTTTGGTGGAATGCTCCCCACTTGCACGGATGGTTTCAGCTCCATCAGCACTCCAGAAGCTTGACACTATCCAGGAAAAAGCAGCTTCCTTCTTTGGCACCACATCCAGTCTATCCACAACCGACGCTCCATAAGCAGCAGTGTGTACCGTCTACAAGATGCACTGCACTGCAGGAATTCACTAAAGGTCCTTAGACAGCCCTTTGCAAACCAATGACCATTTTGAGATAGAAGGATAAGGACTCCACCACTTGCAAGTTCCCTTCCAAGCCACTTACCACCCTGACTTACAAATATATTGATTTTCCTTCATTGTTGCTGGGTCAAAATCCTGAAGTTTCCTCCCTAAGGACATTGTGGGTCAACTTGTAGTAGGTGGACTGCAGTGGTGCAAGGCTACAGCTCACCACCACCTGGGGCAACTAGGGATGGACAATAAATGCGGACCAGTTGCCCATTTTTCATGAATGAATTTTTTAAAAAAGTCTTGTGTCCTTACTCTGTTAACTCCCTTGATCTCTCTTTTTTTCTACTTTACAGAATAAGGCAGTGGACCGTCACTAGATCATAACACAAATTTGCGATCTGGTCTGGGACTGTAACATTATTACAATGCACTCATGGCTGCTCTCTGACATTCTACTTGACATCCTCCAAGGTTCTGTTGCCTTTGTTTTAATTCCCAACAATTCCTATCCTTCTACCATCTGTGTGTTGTCTGAGCTATGTTAATTTCAAATCAAGCAATGTCTTGACATAAAATTTCTTATTCTTATTAAAATGTTTCATTCTTGTCTATCTCTACTGTAGATCTCCTCTAGTCCTTGAAGTCTCTCATTTATCTGCAATTCTCTAACACTGCTGTCTTATACATTCCCAATTTAATTGCTCCACCAGTAGTGGCTGTATCTCGAATTGCCTAGTCTTAGAAGTATACTTCCCTGTTTTCCTTTCGTATTGTAAGATGTCCTCAAACCTACCCCACTGATCGAGCTTTTTGTCATCTGGCCTAATATCTTGAGCTTTCTAGTCCTACTTGATTTTACAATGCTCATTTATTGTGTTAGGATACTATATAAAGACAAATTGTTAATGCGATACACAAGTAAATTATAACAAGGAATGGGATTGGTAAAATATACCTTTCCTATTTGACACTCACTTTCTCCTGAAATAGCCCAAATTAAATAGTTTAGATTAGATTAGATTAGATTCCCTACAGTGTGGAAACAGACCCTTCAGCCCAACCTGTCCGCACCGACCCTCCGAAGAGTAATCCACCCAAACCCATTTCCCTCTGACTAATGCACCTGACACTATGGGCAATTTAGCATGGCCAATTCACCTGACCTGCACATTTTTGGACTGTGGGAGGAAACCGGAGCACCCGGAGAAAACCCACGCAGACACAGGGAGAATGTGCAAACTCCACACAGACAGTCGCCCGAGGCTGGAATCAAATCTGGGACCCTGGTACTGAGGCAGCAGTGCTAACCACTAAGCCACCGTGTTCTAAACTTAAAGTTTGGAGGGGTTATTTGGTGAATTGGTATGGTGGCATATTAAAATTAGTGTGAAATACTGTCAGTAAAACTACTTCAAATGTTGGCATATATGCATTTCTCTATGATAACACTGGGCTGATTGTAATTATTGTTTGGTGATATATCTGAAGGAAGAATTTATTTCATAGCTCTTAGAATATAACCTCTTCCATGAGTTGTTCTTTCTGTCTTCAAATGTTTTCTTAATTGTAAAGTGAATGTACGCTTAATATTTGCATACAAGGTTTATAGTATTATTAATTGGAAACTTCGGTTCAAAGTGGAAGAAAAATGGATTTTGGTTTTCAGTTTTGTCACAGTGACTTTCAGACAAAAGCTGGAGTCATTTGGAACAGTGTACTGGAAATATTATTTTGATAAAATTATGAAAGTTTAGCTAAGTGATTGCAAGCTAACCAAGCAAAATTGTTAGTTTGTTTGCTGACTTGTGTTTTACCAGAGCAGGCGAGTTAGAGTGACCAGAAACGTATTCATTCAGAGAGGTCTTTTGCATCTGGGACACTGTTAGTAGCAGACCTGAATTGCTTCAAGGATATTCCAGAAGTAAAAGTCTGGAGGTGTCAAAAAGAAAGACATTCTGCATGGCTGTTAAAGACGCAAGTTTAAAGAATCCATATTTAATAGTATTAATTAAGTTAGCAAGGGCTTAAAGAACTCTCTGAGAGATGATAATTGAAACAAATAATATTTTCTTTGTTCTTTGGTTGTGGGTGTTACCCCTCCTTAATTGTTCTTGAACTGAATGACCGGGTAGCCTATTTTAGAAGGCACTTAAGAATTAACTACAATGCTGTGGGTCAGAAGTGGCATGTAGGTTAGACCAAGTAAGGATGACAGATTTCTTTCCATTGAGGGCATCAGTGAACTAGATGGGACATGATTATTTTTACCAGAAATCAATGGTAGTTTAATGATCACTGTTCTTAAAACTAGCTTTTATAATTCCATATTTGTTAATTAGATCATAGATAGAGGAACAGAAATGAGGACATTCAGCCCTTCGAGTCTGCTCCACCATTCAATCATGGCTGACAAGTTTCTCAACCCCATTCTCCTGCTTTCTCCTGGTAACCCTTGATACTCAAGAACCTATCTATCTCAATCTTGATTATACTCAATGACCTGGCCTCCACAGTCTTCTGTGGCAATGAATTCTATGGAAGAAGTTTCCCCTTATCTCTGTTCTGAAAGTTCTTCCCTGTACTCTAAGGCTATGCCCTCCGGTTCTATTCTCTCCTATCAATGGAGGCATCTTCCCAACATCTGCTCTGTCCAGGTCATTCAGTATTCTGTGCGTTTCAATTAGAGTAATTTGGAACAGTGAGCTAGAAATGTTATTTCCACAAAATTATGAAAGTTTATTGCTCTGTTTTGCTCACACCTTCATTAGATTTGCTTATATTTCTGCTCCTCTATCTCCCTCAGACTGTTGGGAGGCCCATTGTACAATTTCAGCAAGGTAATCAGCCCTTTTTTATTTCTAAGTTCTACCCAGAAGGCCCTCGTTTGAAGACCCATCTCTAACATCCTTCCTCATTACTGCAGTGATTGTTTTCTTTACCAATAATGCAATGCCCCACCGCTCTCTGTCTCGCTCTGTCTGTCTGTCTCACTCTGTTTTGTCTGTCTCGCTCTGTCTATCTCTCTCTCACACACGCTCCCGCTCCTTTAAGGTGTTTCGTACAACCAGCCTCTTTCAGAAAGGTGGTAAGGACAAGCCAGGGAATATAGACCGGTGAGCCTGACGTCAGTGGTGGACAAGTTGTTAGAGGGAATCATGAGGGATAGGATGTACAAGGACGGATGAGGGATAGTCAACTTGGCTTTGTGCTTGGGAAGTTATGTTTCAAAAACTTGATTGAGCCTTTTGAGCTATAGGGAGAGGTTGAATAGGCCGCGGCTGTTTTCCCTGGAGCGTCGGAAGATATGGGGTGACCTTGTAGAGGTTTACAAAATCCTGAGGGGCATGGATAGGATAAATAGACCAAGTCTTTTCCTTGGGGTGGGGGAGTCCAGAATTAGAGGGCATAGGTTTATGGTGAGAGGGGAAAGATATAAAAGAGTCCTAAGGGGCAACTTTTTCATGCATAGGGTGGTATGTGTATGGAATGAGCTGCCAGAGGAAGTGGTGGAGGCTAGTACAGTTGCAACATTTAAAAGGCATCTGGATGGGTATATGAATAGGAAGGGCTTGGAGAGATATGTACCGGGTGCTGGCAAGTGGGACTAGATTGGGTTAGGATATCTGGTCGGCATGGACGAGTTGGACCGAAGGGTCTGTTTCCATGCTGTACATCTCTATGACGCTAACCTCCATCGAGTATAAACCCAGAGTCCTCAAATGTACCTCCGATGTTAAGTTTTTCATTCTGGGACCATTCTCTTTCAAGACCATCATCTGCCCCCCATGGTGAGATTTGAACCCATGTGTCCGAACTTATGAATCACCTGTCCAGTGAAATTACCACTGTTACATACTGGAATGAATGCACAGAAATTTACCAAAAACGAAACCGATGAAAGTTGTGCCAACTGAATAAAGAGCTTTGAAGTCGTGATAGAGTGACCCTTCACTGTATTTTGGTTGCCTATAAAACAGTTGACTTGGTAAAAAGATTGAATCTTTCTGATATTTGTAATCAATTTGTTTCAAATAATTCTTACTCTGTGTAGTACAGTGTGCTTTTCTTTGTAAAAACTACATTGAGCATCTTCACAAGAGGCTGCTAGTGACTGACCTCCATGGGAACCAAAACGAAATGTATAAAACGTCGTGTCTAACAGGCTAGGTTTCACTGAAATCTGATTTGTCCAATGTTACCATCAGCTGGAGCATAACAGATTCTGATCGTTGTCATTGGGATTGCATTGGATGCCTACAGGCTAACTTACACATTTAAAAAAATGTTTGACGGACTGTTTAGTTTTCCTTTTTTCTCTCTTGTAGATGCTGACTTGCTAAGCTTGCATGTATTAATGCTGGCATCACAGAAGAAATTTGGAAGAAAGATTAATCTACAAATTAGTGAGTATATTCGTATATGCTTGACAAGTTATCAAGTAAGATGAAGGCTAATGGTAGTAAAATATCTTGTTGAATAATTTTCACTGAGGGCATGTTGTTTCAATCAACATGGGGGCATTGAAACAGGAGTCGGCCGTTCAGATTCTTGAGCCTGTTCTACCATTCAGTGAGCTCATGGATGATCTGTGACCTACCTTTGGCCTATTTCCCCTAATAACTTTGCTTAACAAAAAAAAATTATATATCTGAGATTTAGAACTAACTATTGATCTAGTATCAACTGCCTTTTATGGATAGAAGTTTGAATGTATCGCCCCTTAACCTTCTACGTTCTTGAGAAAACAGACCTAATTTGTGTAATCTCTCCTCATAACAACCCATTGTCTGTCTACTCTAAGACTCTTACAGATAGTCTTGTCTGTGTTATAGTCAGCTGAGGGAGGGAATTGGCTCCCTGATTTTTCACAACCTCTCAGTTGCAACAAGTATTTTTGTTTTCTTTTTAGCATGCAGTTATCATTCTTCAGCAAAGACCTAGTTTGGTAGAAAATGATAGAGCCAATTGCCAAACTCCTTTGAATGAAAGGCAGGAATTTTCTGAGACTACTAACACAGAAAAAGATTTAAAAAGTGCAACATCAAACATATGTATGTACACCGGTATAAGAGTGACCCAGATATAAGTTTCAGAGGGCACTTCTAACTGAACCTAGTTTGAATTTTTTCCTCTAATGCTCTTAGTGATTTTCCTTATGTAAGTAGATCTATAACTACTTCGGTATTTATATCTATGATTATCTGAAGGATCTTAACTAAAGCCTACTGTTAATATTGTAATAGATTGATTAAATAATTCAAGAGAAGCAATTAACTCTGTGGGAAGCTAGGGAAGTGGTTGCCGGGCCCCTTCCTGAGATATTTGTATCATTGATAGTCACAGGTGAGGTGCCGGAAGACTGGAGGTTGGCTAACGTGGTCCCACTATTTAAAAAAGATGGGACGGAAAAGCCAGGGAGCTATACACTGGTGAGCCTGACGTCGGTGGTGAGCAAGTTGTTGGAAGAAATCCTGAAGGACAGGTTTTACATGTATTTGGAAAGACGAGGACTGATTATGGATAGTCAGCATGGCTTTGTGCATGGGAAATCATGTCTCACAAACTTGATTGAGTTTTTTGAAGAAATAACAAAGAGGGCAGAGCGGTAAACATGATCTATATGGACTTCAGTAAGGTGTTTGACAAGGTTCCTCATGGTAGACTGGTTAGCAAGGTTAGATCTCATGTAATACAGGGAGAACTAGCCAATTGGAAACAGAACTGACTCAAAGTTAGAAGACAGAGGGTGGTGGTGGAGGTTGCTTTTCAGACTGGAGGCCTGTGACCAGTGGTGTTCCACAAGGATCGGTGCTGAGCCAATGCTTTTCATCATTTATATAAGTGATTTAGATGTGAACAAAGGAGATATAGTTAGTAAATTTGCAGATGACACCAAAATTGGTGGTGTAGTGAACAGCGAAAAGGTTGCCTCTGAGTGAGAATATGTATAAGGTATGAGTAAGTAGAGAAAGAGTTAAGTTTGGGGTTGCAGGGCAAAGGCTCAGCTTGCATGACTTTGACCAGATAAGAGCTTGCAGTAAACAGTGAGGAGCTGGAGGCAAGGATAATGGTTTAACGAGGTGAAGAACATCAGTTGTGTAATGCCAGTTAATGAAGTGAAGAACATCCATGGTGAAATGCTTGTTAACAGCTGAGGAACGTCTATTGTGTCATGCCAGATGGCTTAATCTTTACTGTTGATGCTCGTTGATTGTAACCGTCATCCATCAAGATAGATGTTGCCTTATTTGAATGCTGCTCCCTGTAAGTGACTATATAATTCCTTCAGAATCTGCTGTTTGAGAGAAGACCGAGAGCTGATGTCTTTGCATACCTGGACATTTGCTCTCTCTCAGTGGCTCGGAATGAAGGGAAAGAAGGTGGGGCCATACTGTCTGAGTGTTTGCTTCGACTGATATGGGGTACAGAAACGGGATGACATGAGTACAAAGGGATCTTGATCAGATGGGCCAATAGGCTAAGGAGTGACAGATGGAGTTTAATTTAGATTAGATTAGATTCCCTACAGTGTGGAAACAGGCCATTCGGCCCAACAAGTCCTCACTGACCCTCCGAAGAGCAACTCAACTTCCTCTGGCTCATGTACTTAACACTATGGGCAAAATAGCATGGCCAATCCATCTTTGGATTGTGGGAGGAAACCCACGCAGACACGGGAAGAATGTGCAAACTCCACTCAGACAGTTGCCTGATGCTGGAATCAAACCCGGGTCCCTGGTGCTGTGAGGCACTGAGCCACATACCGCCTTTAATTTAGATAAATGTGAGGTGCTACATTTTGGAAAAGCAAATCAGAGCAGGGTTATACACTTAACTGTCAGGTCGTGGAGAGTTTTGCTGAACAAAGAGACCTCGGAGTGCAGGTTCTTAGTTCCTTGAAAGTAAAGTCGCAGGTAGATAGGATAGTGGAGAAGATGTTTGGTATGCTTTCTTTTATTGTCCTGAACATTGAGTTTAGGAGTTGGGAGGTCATGTTGTGGCTGTACAGGACATTGGTTAGGCCACTTTTGAATATTGTATGCAATTCTGGTCTCCTTCCTATTGGAAAGATGTTGTGAAAATTGAAAGGGTTCAGAAAAGATTTACAAGGATGTTGCTAGAGTTGGACAATTTGAGCTATCGGGAGAAATTGAATAGGCTGAGGCTGAGGGGTGACCTTACAGAGGTTTATAAAATCTTGAGGGGCGTGGATGGGGTAAATAGACAAGGTCTTTTTCCCTGGGGTGTGGGAGTCTAGAACTAGAAAGCATAGGTTTAGAGTGAAAGGGGAAAGATATAAAAAGAACCTAAGGAGCAACGTTTTCACGCAGAGGGTGATGCATGTATGGAATGAGCTGCCAGAAAAAGTGGTGGAGGCTGGTACAATTCCAGCATTTCAAAGGCGTCTGGGTGTGTATATGAATGGGAAAGGTTTAGAGGAATATGGGCCAAGTGCTGGCAAATGAGACTCGATTAGATTAGGATATCTGGTCGGCATGAATGACTTTGACCGAAGGGTCTGTTTCCGTGCTGTACATCTCTATGACTCTATAATTAGCATGAAATGTTCTTATCGATGTAAGTCACTGCAGCTGCACATTCCGTCCCAGCCAGTAGCCTTTGTTATACAATTTTGCTATTGTTATGCTTGTGGAGACTACGTTAATAAAATATTTCTCAGTCATGTTCTGCAGAGCGAGAGTGGCAGCTGTTAGCCATTTTGTGCTACTCCATCATGGACAGCCCTAATAACTGGTAGTATGCCTAAAAGGGAGGGTGGCTGGCACAAACAAGGAAAAACAATGCTACATCAGTTTCTAAGTCCTTGGCATCTTTTGAAGTGTTAGATTTTAAACTTGATTGACTTATATCCGTAGCAGTGGCAAAATCTGGAATTATTTTGAGTTTATGGTGGATGGTTGCTCTCAAGTTGTTTTATGACTGGGCTAACGTCTTTAGATAATGAGAGGAGTAGAAGGGAGAGAAAGAGAGCAACCTGTCCAGATTCAGTCTGCTGTTGTGAATGAATCCATGTTCTTTAGTCTGCTGTGCTACTCAAAAGCAGCTGTTAAAATATAAATCAGTGCATATTCTGGAGCCTAACTCCATTGTCTTTCCATGCTGACTAACTGCTAGGTGGGCCTTTTATCTTCCAACTTAAAATTATCAAGTTGCTGAACTAAACAGAAGTTAAAATTTCTTGACGCAGGTTCAGTTACCTAGTTTTGATGTCTTCAGATAAATTTGGTAATTTTAGTGTGGATAGCTTGTTTCTTTGATGTAGGTCAGTCAAAGTTTGCTTTAGTTTGTGATCAGGGGACAACTGTAACCATTTTGAGTCCATATTTCTTCCTTTTTAAAAACTATTTTAGTCCATGAAAGGTCTTAGGTATAACAAAAATATGGTTGGAGTTAAAATTTGATAGTCAATATTTGCTACTATCTCAACAGTGAAAGTGTCCTTCTTTCAAATATCCTACCTTATACGCACAATCAGGAAATGTTCTTAGATTGTTGCTTATATAGTTTAATCATGTTGTAGTTTGCAATTTCGATATGTGTATCATCTTTTAGTCGTACATCATGTAACTAAACCAGTGCAGATAGAATTTTCAAACAAATTACTTGTTCCTTTTCTTAACCATCCTGCCAACTCTGCTGCAATACACGCCTCATTCTGTGGAAATGAGATGACAGAACAGGTACATGAGAAACTGCAAGCCATTGTTAGTTGGCTGGTTTCTAAAAACTGGGATATGAAGCAGACAGAATAACCGAAAACGTTTTATGGCACTATAAATCACAAAACTTAAGACAGTGTGTTATGCTTCGAGTTCTTCTTTATGTTGCCAATATAGTTGCTAAATTGCTCTTGTCTTGAGAAAATTGTATTTATAAGTCTAAAAAGTTTAAGCAAATGTTCTTTTTTTGTTCCCTTTATACAGCCTACATGAGCTGAACTAGTTGTACACTGTTCCTCTAAATGGAGTTGAGCAGCCATTGATATAGTAATTGTGACATTAGAAAATAAGTTTTTGCCGCCTTCACTCTCTTCTGCTAAAGATTAAAATAATTTATTTTTAAATTGATTTTTGAAAAATGAGCAAGTGAAATATGAAACTGAGAATGGTTTGAGAGTTTTGAATTGCATATCAATAGATTTTGTAGGTCTTCAGGATTGGCAGTTTTGGGTTTGTTTAATGCAGTCAAACCCAAAAATCATTTTTGCCTTCTGGCACCTGTCAGGACTGGGTGCCATTGTACAGGTGTTCATTTTGCTGCCACTGATAATCTGCACTAATTTGTTGAAGACAATATCCAAGTATATTATGCAGCTGTTTTTTGCCCACTTGGGAATAGTATTCTGGTGAAGATTACTGGTAAAGCAAGATTAACAGTACAAAGACTGCATGTGCTGGTTTCCCCACTAGTGCCTAATGGTTTCTGGATAATATTTACTTTGATCTTGGTCTTTTTTGTAACCATTTTCAGGTGTTTGCATAATGTGCGGCTGCAGACTGGAATGATTCCAAGCTACTTTAGCACTGCTGCCTCATAGTGCCAGAGACCTGGGTTCAATTCCCACCTCAGGCAACTGTCTGTGTGGAGTTTGCACATTCTCCCCGTGTCTGCATGGGTTTCCTTCAGGTGCTCCGGTTTCCTCCCACAGTCCAAAGATGTGCAGGTTAGGTGAATTGGCCATGCTAAATTGCCCGTAGTGTTCGGTGAAGGGGTAAATATAGGGGAATGGGTCTGGATGGGTTACTCTTCAGAGGGTCGGTGTGGACTTGTTGGGCCGAAGAGCCTGTTTCCACACTAAGTAATCTAATCTAATCTATTTAAGTATGGTTCATTCTTAACTGGTTTACTGCCAAAAGAAAACAGGAGTTCATTCTTGACCAGTCAGTTGCTGGGTTTCAGCTGAAGCACCAGTAGTTGAAATATTGTTCAATCACTTCTAAGTCCTGGGACAAGTTGCGGCTGAGATTCACAGGATTGTTTTCATAGGTAGCAAGGACCAGATCATCTGCAAGGGCAAAATTCCAAGAGAAGATGTGAGGCAAGTCACTTGCATAGCTGTTGAAGAGGATTGAAGATAAAACCGAGCTTTGAGGATGTACGTTAGCAATGACAAATGATAAAAGCTCTGAACGAGCACCAACAGCAATCTGGTGAGTGATCTGACAGATCCTCTGGGCTTCATTGTCCTTCAAGCAGTATTCTACACTTAGGAGGATCCTTATTCTCCATGCAAGTATATTGCATTTACTCTGCAAATAAAATTTCCAGGACAGCCCTTTCTGCAACTGATCAGACTGTTCACCACTCTTTGTAAATGACCTAAGAAAATTTCTGCTGGATTAAATACAATTTACCTAACTGCAGTTTTGAGACTTGGCTATCCAACCTCGACATAAACTTATAAAGCTGAAAGATGTAGTTATGCAAGAAGAGCATTAAATGAGAATTAATATAAAACAAAGAACTGTGAATGCTGGCAATCTGAATCAAAAACAGAAATTCCTGGAGAAACTCAGCAGGTTTGGCAGCATCTGTGAAGAGAAAGCAGCATTAACGTTTTGAGTCTGGTGACCCTGCTTCAGTACTGGTTCTGGTGAAGAGTCACTGGATTTTAAAATTTAACTCTGCTTTCTGTCCTTAGATGCTGCTGCCAAACCTGCTAAGTTTCTCTATTGACCTTCTTACTAAAACTAAATGAACTATTGTGCAGAAGATACTGACTTAGACCAGAAGAACTACTTGGGACAAGATTGAGAACTATAATGTGGTACAGTTGGATAACAACCTGTACTGGAACAAATGCAAGTAGCATTATATTATAACTAGATTAAGGATCACTTCTGTTAATTTACAGATGAATGTAGTTCAGTGCAAATTGTACTTTATCTTGAATTTAACTTTTGGATTATGAGGATATGGCCTGGTTTGGCAAATTCTCAATTCCCTTTAGAGAATAGTTAAACAGTGATTAATCATTGTTTCTTTACTAGGTATGCAGGGAAAAGGAAAACCTGCATTTCACACCTCTGAAGCAATTAATCCCTGTGATCTTTGCCAGCCTCCTCTTGATGATAAGTCTAAAGACAAAACTGTAATTAATTTATTGAATTGTGTGTGGCAAAAATTATAAAATGTATCATTTATTTAGCTGAGCAAAAAGTGAAAAAGTGCCATTTCCATGAGTACCCACGCACTCTGGATAAAAAGCAGAGTTAGGTAGCTGTGATTACAATGTAGCAACTACTGTTTTTCTCAATGCGCACATCTGGTGTGCTTTTTCATTCACTTGCTGGCATTTTTTAGTGATTGTGGCATAAATCATTTTGCTAATCAGAAACACAAGTGACTGAAAGTCATTTCTTCTTTGCACAATAGAAAAAAACATATGGCTTTCCAGTCATCTCTGGTAAACAAAGCATCCATTGACATGTCGGCTTGCTGTTTTTAATAGGAAAAATTATAGCATGCTGTATTTAGTAACATAAATTTAAAAAGTCAGCTTTTTGCTTTGTGTACACTGTTGTGATTTTTACAAAGAAATTGATACAAGCTAACAGTAAAGATAAAAATTGTCTAGCAATTCCAAATAACAAAAACATGTACTATTTTTAAGTCTGAGGTTTTAATTAATAATATTTAGCAGCAACCTTGTTCCATATTTAACACAGATGTCATTATGTTATGTTTTAAGGCAGCTAATGGAATTTTTTCACATCCAGATACTTTTAAAAAATAATTTATAACATATTTTATAATTAAATCAATTTACAGCTGATTATGATACAGTGCTGTATTGCTTTTATTTGTAGCTTTTGAACTTGGTGGTGTTGGAACATTTATGTTTTGTAGAATAGTCGTCAATTTAGTTGGTTGCTTTCTTGCCACTGAATCAGGAAGTTTTAATTTTAAGTCCGCTTCCAGATACTTTTGAGGGCATAATCTAGTTGTCATTTCACTCAGTTACTGTTTGAAATGCTGTCTTTTGAATGAGAAACTGTGCCTGCTGTTTCAGGTGGGCATAAAATAGCTTTTGTCACTATTTTGAAGCAGAGCAGAAAAATATTTCCTTAAATCCTGATCAATATTAATCCCCAAACCTACATCACTAACATAGATGATCTGATGTGAATTTTGAGACCTTGGTGTGTAAAACCTGAATGCCATATTTCTTAAATTACACTCAATGTATTTAATTGACTACAAGATACTTTGGGACATTGAGGTCATGAAAGGTGCTATTTCAATGCAAATCTGTTCCTTCTATTCAGTTATGTTTAATTTAGAGGGACTGAAGATAATTAAGCAAATGTTTTTTAATTCAAAACTTGTTAAAGTATGCCATACTATTTGGTTGCTGTTTGCTTATTGTCTGTTGGCTTGTTTCTTCCTGCTGTGCGTTTTTTCAGTGATGATTTGGAGATGTCGGTGTTGGACTGGGGAGTACAAAATTAAAAATCACATAACACCAGGTTATAGTCCAACAGGTTTAATTGGAAGCACACTAGCTTTCGGAGCAGCGCTCCAAAAGCTAGTGTGCTTCCAATTAAACCTGTTGGACTATAACCTGGTGTTGTTTGATTTTTAACTTTGTTTCAGTCAAGTTGATTGAATAATAGTGTGGGGTAATTCTTTGTTATCACTTTGTTAACATTCTCATGGATAAGATGCGTTGTCACCTAGAGATTGTGAATGTAATACAACCATCACCAAGTAGCTTTCTTTCAGATTTTGTGAAGTAAAGATCATTGAAAGCACTGAAGAAAGAGTTATAAACTTGGATCAAATGTAACCATTTTCTGAAATGTCAGTTATGACTTCAGTCTATTACACACTTGGTTGAATGCTTAGACTACATAATGTAACGAAGATTGTACAAATGGTGTATGGTCATTCTAAGCAGTGCTAACATTGATGCATCTGTGACAGAATAGTGGAAACATGGACAAATAAATTGTTCCCTGGTGATTTTTTGAATTACATGCTGCAAGTGCAAGTTGTGCAGCAATGAGTTGCTCTATTTAAGTGGTGGTATCCTTGAGCTACTGGTTGTGATAGGTGCTAGAAACACCCTCTGAGTGCATTCTATATTCTTGCTACACTGTGCTTTCAATTTTTTTTTAAATGAAGGACCATTGATTTAAGATACTATGTGGTAACTACTGTACATACATGAAAAATAGTCAAATTTTTTGACTGCTTTTAAGGTTAAATTTATGGGGTCGACTATAACGTTGATACTACTTTTGAGGGACTGAAATTCATGCCAGTCACAATTCATACTGTATCATTACCAGAAGCCGAATTGATCTCTAAACGAATGAAGAATAAAAAAATTATGGTAATTCTGAAAGCCCGGAGTGGAACACAACAGCCAGTGGACTGGAACACAACAGCCAGTGGACTGGAAGACTGGGAGTGGAGCAGAACAACTGGCACACTGGAAAGCTGAAGTGGGACATGTGGCCAGCACACAGACTCATAAACGTCGATCTGTTATCTGTGGAAAAACTAGGGCCAACTTTTACAGAAGATGTATGGAAAATTCCAGGTTATTTAGCCAAAAATAGGGGGTCGACTTTTACGTGAGATTTAATATTATCGAGTGTATACAGTAGGAGAATTTCTTGAGCGTGGCCGATCTAAAATGATAGTCTGTGGAGTCCATGTTGAGTACTTGCATGGTAGTTTCCTTCTGACTGTATGCCACTATATTTCCACAACTGGTAGATCTGTCTCTGCTGGTGGTATAGAATGTATATAGAGATGTGCTTGAGATGAGTGGAATGTTGGCTGATGCCTGTGATTAGGTGAGCTTGACTGTGGCAGGTTGCTGTTTGACTGCCCTGTTTCAGCTCTAGGATAGCATTTCCAACTTTAGGTCTGGTCTTCGGATATTGCAGAGGAGGCCTTTGCAGACTTGTAGAGAAGGAGATGGTTACAGAAATAGAAGGAAGGTGGTATGAAAGGTTTCAAACAAGTAGTTCAGAATTGTCATATTAGAGGCATTTAAACATGGTCTGTAATCTGGTCCAACTAGATGCCTTCTCGGTGCCCATATTAATCAGTATTGTGTGTTACTGCCATTTCTACTATCTTTTGGAAATCATGGACAACTGTAAGACCATAAAACATAGGAGTGGGAGTAAGGCCATTCGTGGACTACCCAGATTCTATGGACTACCTAAAGTGCACAAACCAGACATCCCACTCAGACCCATAGTATCACTACCAGGGACACCATCACACAAACTGGCTAAAGAACTACAGCAGAAACTGAAACACCTGATCAGCGGATCCAGACACTCTATACAATCAACACAGGAATTCTTGGACATCATCAGAAATATACACATAGACAAGGAAGACACCATGGTCTCATTCGACGTAACGGCACTTTTCACGTCTATTGACAAAGCCCTAGCCAGAGAAACAATAGCCAACCTGAGGAACAGACATAACAGACAACAGGACATTGAACCCATCAACAAAGACGGCATACTTAAACTCCTGGACTTGTGCCTCACAACACACTTCACATTCAACAACTAGATATACGAACAAATCAACGGAACACCCATGGGCTCACCGATCTCGGGACTCATAGCAGAAGCAGTAATGCAAAGGTTAGAACAAACAGTCTTACCACAAATTCAACCCAAACTCTGGGTCAGATACGTTGATGACACCTTTGTAATCATTAAAAACACGGAAATAGAGAAAACACACCGGATCATCAACTCCATACTCACAGGAATCCGATTCACGAGAGAGGAAGAAAAGGACAACCAACTCCCATTCCTAGACGTGATGGTACAGAGAACACCAAACGGAGAATTCACCACAAAGGTACACAGGAACGCCACACACACAGACCAAGTCCTGAACTATGAAAGCAACCACCCCAATACACACAAAGGAAGTTGCATCAAGACACTATTCAAAAGGGCCACAACACACTGCAGCACACCAGAACTGCAAAAAGAGGAAGAGGAACACCTATTCAAGGTATTCGCCAAAAACGGATATCCTCGCAATTTCATCAACAGATGCCTAGGGGAAAGACAACGGAACGAGGACATGCCGCAACCCAAAGGACTAGCCACACTACCATATATCAAGAACATCTCTGAACTGACAGCCAGACTACTGCGACCACTAGGACTTATAACAGCACACAAACCAACAGCCACACTCAGACAACAACTCACCAGAACGAAGGACCCGATACCCAGCATGAGCAAAACTAATGTAGTGTCACAAAATCCCATGCAAGGACTGCACAAAACACTACATAGGACAAACAGGAAGACCGCTAACGATCCGCATCCACGAACATCAACTAGCCACGAAACGAAACGACACGACCAGCTATCCTTAGTAGCCACACACGCAGATGACAAGCAACATGAATTCGACTGGGACAACAAAGAACAGCCAGGGAATTCCTAGAAGCATGGCACTCATCCACAAACTCCATCAACAAACACATCGACCTGGACCCAATATACCGGCCACTACAGCGGACAGCTGAAACTGACAACCAGAAGCGACAGGGACAGACCACTATAAATGCTGGAGGAAACACCACAGAAGCGCTTCGCAGGAGGCTCCCAAGCACTGAGGATGTCACCTAGACAGGGGACGAAACATTTGCAACAAAAACTTCCAGCTCGGCGAACAGAACCACAACAACGAGTACCCGAGCTACAAATCTTCTCTCAAACTTTGTAAGGCCATTCAGCCCATCGAGTCCACTGTGCCATTTAATCATGGCTAATGGGCATTTCAACTCACTTATCCGCACTCTTCTCGGAGCCCTTAATTTCTTGAGATCAAGAATTTATCAATCTCTGCTTTGAAAACATTTAACATTCCATCCTCCACTGTCCTCCGTGGCAATGAATCCCACAAGCCCACCACTCTCTGGCTGAAGAAATGTCTCCTTATTTCTGTTCTAAATTGACTCCCTCTAATTCTAAGGCTGTGCCACTGGTCCTAATCTCCCCGCCTAATGGAAACAGCTTCCCAGCGACCACAGTTTCTAAGCCATGCATTATCTTATAAATTTAGATTAGATCTCCCCACAACCTTCTAAACTCTAATGAACACAATCCCAAGATGCTCAGCCGTTCATCATAAGTTAGGCCTACCGTTCCAGGGATCATTCGTGTGAATCTCTGCTGGACACGCTTCAGTGCTATTATGCCCTTCCTGAGGTGTGAGGCCCAAAATTGGACACAGTATTCTAAATGGGGCATAACTACAGATTTATAAAGCTGCCTTTACATTCCAACTCTCTTGAGATAAATGACAACATTATATTTGCTTTCTTAATCACTGACTCAACCTGCAGGTTGACCTTTAGGGAAACCTGCACTAGCACTCCCAGATCCCTTTGTACTTCGGCTTTATGAATATCCTCACTGTTTAGAAAATAGTCCATGCCGTATTCTTATTTCCAAAGTGTAAGACCTCGCATTTACTCACGTTGAATTTGCTTAACCATTTCCTGGGAACAGGAGATTCGACGTTTCGGGCACAGGCCCTTCTTCAGGAATGAGCAGAGAGTGTTCAGCAGGAGAAGATAAAAGGTAGGGAGGAGGGACTTGGAGGAGGGGCGTTGGAAATGTGATAGGTGGAAAGAGGTCAAGGTGAGGGTGATAGGTCGGAGTAGGATGGAGGCGGAGAGGTCAAGAAGAAGACTGCAGGTCAGGAAGGCGGTGCCGGGCTGGAGGGATTCGGCTGAGACAAGGTGGGGGAGGGGGGATGAAGAAACTGGTGAAGTCCAAGTTCATCCCCTGTGGTTGGAGGGTTCCCAGTCGGAAGATAAGACGCTCCTCCTCCGACCGTCGCGTTGTTGTGGTTTGGCGGTGGATGAGTCCAATGACCTGCATATCCTCGGTGTAGTGGGAGGGGGAGTTGAAATGCTGTGCTGCAGGGTGGTTGGGTTGGTTCATCCGGGTGGCCCAGAGGTGCTCTCTGAATCGCTCCGCAAGTAGGCGGCCTGTCTCCCCAATATAGAGGAGGCCACACCGGCTGCAGCGGATGCAGTAGATGATGTGGGTGGAGGTGCAGGTGAATCTGTGGCGGATATGGAAGTTTCCTTTGGGGCCTTGGAGAGAAGTGAGGGGGGAGGTGTGGGCGCAAGTGTTGCACCTCCTGCGGTTGCAAGGGAAGGTGCCGGGAGTGGAGGTTGGGTCGGTGGGGGGTGTGGATCTGACAAGGGAGTCGCGGAGGGAGTGGTCTCTACGGAAAGCTGATAGGGGAGGGGAGGGAAATATATCCTTGGTGCTGGGGTCTGTTTGGAGGTGGCGGAAGTGACGGCGGATGATGCGCTGTACATGGAGATTGGTGGGGTGGTAGGTGAGGACCAGTGGGGTTCTGTCCTGGTGGCGGTTGGAGGGGCGGGGCTCAAGGGCGGAGGAGCGGGAAGTGGAGGAGATGCGGTGGAGGGCACCGTCGACCACGTCGGGGGGGAAATTGCGGTCCTTGAAGAAGGAGGCCATCTGTGTTGTACATATTTTGAACTGGTCCTCCTGGGAGCAGATGCGGCGGAGACGAAGGAATTGGGAGAATGGGATGGCGTTTTTACAGGGGGCAGGATGGGAGGAGGTGTAGTCCAGGTAGCTGTGGGAGTCGGTTGGTTTGTAGTAGAAAATCCAGTTCAAAATACGTACAACACAGATGGCCTCCTTCTTCAAGGACCGCAATTTCCCCCCCGACGTGGTCGACGGTGCCCTCCACCGCATCTCCTCCACTTCCCGCTCCTCCGCCCTTGAGCCCCGCCCCTCCAACCGCCACCAGGACAGAACCCCACTGGTCCTCACCTACCACCCCACCAATCTCCATGTACAGCGCATCATCCGCCGTCACTTCCGCCACCTCCAAACAGACCCCAGCACCAAGGATATATTTCCCTCCCCTCCCCTATCAGCTTTCCGTAGAGACCACTCCCTCCGCGACTCCCTTGTCAGATCCACACCCCCCACCGACCCAACCTCCACTCCCGGCACCTTCCCTTGCAACCGCAGGAGGTGCAACACTTGCGCCCACACCTCCCCCCTCACTTCTCTCCAAGGCCCCAAAAGAAACTTCCATATCCGCCACAGATTCACCTGCACCTCCACCCACATCATCTACTGCATCCGCTGCAGCCGGTGTGGCCTCCTCTATATTGGGGAGACAGGCCGCCTACTTGCGGAGCGATTCAGAGAGCACCTCTGGGCCACCCGGACGAACCAACCCAACCACCCTGTAGCACAGCATTTCAACTCCCCCTCCCACTCCACCGAGGATATGCAGGTCATTGGACTCATCCACCGCCAAACCACAACAACGCGACGGTCGGAGGAGGAGCGTCTTATCTTCCGACTGGGAACCCTCCAACCACAGGGGATGAACTTGGACTTCACCAGTTTCTTCATCCCCCCTCCCCCCACCTTGTCTCAGCCGAATCCCTCCAGCCCGGCACCGCCTTCCTGACCTGCAGTCTTCTTCTTGACCTCTCCGCCTCCATCCTACTCCGACCTATCACCCTCACCTTGACCTCTTTCCACCTATCACATTTCCAACGCCCCTCCTCCAAGTCCCTCCTCCCTACCTTTTATCTTCTCCTGCTGAACACTCTCTGCTCATTCCTGAAGAAGGGCCTGTGCCCGAAACGTCGAATCTCCTGTTCCCTGGATGCTGCCTGACCTGCTGTGCTGTTCCAGCAATAAAGTTTCAGCTTTGATCTCCAGCATCTGCAGACCTCACTTTCTCCTTAACCATTTCCTGGACCATTCTCATAAACTGTCTAAATCTTTCTGCAGCCTCCCCACCACCTCAGTACTACCTGCCTGTCCGCCTAACTTAGTATCATCAGCAACCTTCACCAGAATGCCCCCGGTCCCTTCATCCAGATCATTAATATTTTAAGTGAACAGCTGCAGCCCCAACGCTGAACCCTGCGGAACACCACTTGTCATCCGCTGCCATTCTGAAAAAAAACCTTTTATCCCAACTCTCTGCCTTCTGTCAGACAGCCAATCCTCAATCCATGCCAGTAGCTCACCTTGAGCACCATGGGCCCTCACCTTACTCAGCAGCCTCCCGTGAGGCACCTTCTCAAAGCCTTTTGGAAGTCTAGATAGATAATATCCACTGGGTTTCCCTGGTCTAACCTACTTGTTACCTCTTCAAAGAATTCTAACAGGTTTGTCAGGCACGACCTCCCTTACTAAATCCATGCTGACTTGTTCTAATCTGACCCTGCACTTCCAAGAATTTAGAAGTCTCATCATTAACAATGGATTGTAGAATTTTACCAACAACCAAAGTTTGGCTAATCAGCCTATAATTTTCTATCTTTTGTCTTGATCCTTTCTCGAACAAAGGGGTTTCAACAACTATTTTCCAATCGTCTGGGACTTTCCCTGACTCCAGTGACTTTTAAAAGATCACAACCAATGTCTCGGCTGTTTCCTCAGCCACTTCCCTCCGAACTCTAGGATGTAGGCCATCAGGGCCAGGAGATTTATCAATTTTTAGCTTTTCTAGCACTTCCTCTTTTGTAATAGTTACCGTACGCAACTCTGCCCCCGACTCTCCTTTATTGTTGGGATATTACTCATGTCTTCCAATGTGAAAACTGAAGCAAAGTACGCATTAAGCTCTTCAGCTATTTCCTTACCTCCCATCACTAGCCTTCCTGCATCAATTTGGTGCAGCCCAATGTCTACTTTTGCCTCTCATTTGTTTCTTTTATATTGAAAGAAAGTTTTACTATCATTTCTAATATTACTGGCTAGCTTATCTTCATATTTGATCCTCTCCTTCCTTATTTCTCTCTTTGTTATCCTCTGTTTGTTTTTGTAGCCTTCCCAATCTTCTAATTTCCCAGGGCTCTTGGCCACTTTACAGCCTCTCTCTTTCTCTTTGATACATTTCCTGACTTTCTTTGTCAGCCATGGCTGTCTAATTCTGCCTCCTGGATAATCTTTCTTTTCTTTGGGATGAACCTCTGTACTATGTCCTCAATTGCACCCGGAAACTCCTGCTATTGTTGCTCTACTGTCTTCAATAGGCTCTGCTTCAATATTTGTTCGTTCCTCTCTCATGCCCTGTAATTATCTTTATTTAACTGTAACACCATTACATCTGATTTTTGTCTTCTCTCTTTCAAACTGCGGACTGAACTCTACCATATTATGATCTCTGCCTCCAAAGTGTTACCTTACTTTAAGATCTTTTATAGAATCTGGCTTATTGCATAGAACTCAGTCCAGAATAGCCTACTCCCTTGTGGGCTCCATCACAAGCTGTTCCAAATAGCCATCCTGTAAGCATTCCATGAATTCCCTTTCTTTTGATCTACCAGCAACATTGTTCACCCAGTCCACCCGCATATTGAAGTCCCCTGTGATCACAGTGGCCTTGCCTTTCTGACGTGCTCTTTCTATTTCCTGGTCTGTCTTGCGTGTCTGGTCCTGACTACTGTTAGGAGATCTGTACATAACTCCCATTATGGTTTTTTTTTGCCTTTATGGTTCCTCAACTCCACTCACACAGACTCCACATCTTCTGACCCTATGTCATTCTGTGCCATATATTTAATTTAATTCTTAACTAATAAGGCAACCCCACCCCCTCTGCCCACCTCCCTGTCTTTTCGATAAGTTGCAAATTCTTGGATGTTTAATTGCCAGTCCTGATCCCCCTGCAACCACATCTCTGTGATGCCTACCACATCATAATTATTCATGATGATTTGTGCTGTAAATTCATCTATTTTGTTACGAGTACGATGAGCATTCAGGTAAAGTGCCTTAATGCTAACTTTCTTATCATGATTAGAGATATTGGAAATCACAAGATGTCCGAAGTTATCCTTCCTTTTTGCTTCATTCCTAGTCTGCCTCGAGCTAAAACCCACCTGCACACATGCTATCCTGCTGCTTGTCTTTTCATTGAACTCCATATTCCCTACTGCTTCCCGCTTCTCGCAATGGTACAGATCCCCCCACCCCGGTTCTAAAACTGATGCTAATGTCACATTAAATGGAATCCCTCTTTCCCACACCAATGCATCAATCCCTTAGCCACGTGTTTACTTCCCTAACTTTCTTATCCCTAGGCGAAAGTGAGGACTGGAGATCAGAGTCAAGATTAGTGGTGCTGGAAAAACACAGCAAATCAGGTAGCATCCGAGGAGCAGAAAAATCGACATTTTGGGCAAAAGCTCTTCATCAGGAGTGTGGCTGGGAGCCTCTGGTGTGGAGAGATAAATGGGAGATGGGGAGGGGCAGGGGAGAAGGTAGCTAAGAGTGCAATAGGTAGATGGAGGTGGGAATGAAGGTGATAGGTCGGCAAGGACTGAGGAAGCAGATGTGGCTGTGGTAGTGAGTCTGTTTCAGGGCATGGTTGAAGAGCTTCAGGGCAGAGGAGATGACCTGGAGGTTACATTGAGCGAGAGACTTACTGAGATCTTTGTAGAGAGAGGAGGAGAACTCTGGATCCTCCTACTCCAATATATTTTCAAGCCAGTCAGAGATGAAACCCTGACTGAGGCAACACACCTTCAACCTTTCTGTCTTCTAATTATAATTTTTTTCTCTCATTAATGTCCTCTCCAACGCCTTTGGACATGTTGTTCTGAAGATTAGTGCCCACATTTCTTGCCAAACATTGTTTAAGCAAAGTTCTACCTTTTTATCTGGCAGTTAAGGAATGCCCTCATTTCCTTCCATTCTTTCAATGGTCAGGCTGAATTTGTTTTTTCCAAGAAAATGCTTGAACATTAGTGGTTCATTATATGTAAATGAGCAAAACCCACCAAAAAGTCATATTTTTTGTGACTGGTTAATGCTAATTGACAGATTGGTTTATTTAAAATGAGATGCAGAGATCCCAAACAGTGGTTAATTTGGTAGAGGCCTGGTCATTCAGAAAGGGTTTCAGCATCTTGGGATGGGGGTGGGGAGGTGGTGGGGTGTGGGGGGAGAGTAATCAGCATTAAAAATCAGGGCAGACCTCTGCACCAAATAATCTGGCCCCTGTGCTCAGACCTCTATTACTCGGGATTTGTGCGATTTGGAAAGGCAAGGACTGATTAAGAATAGTCAACAAGGCTTTCTGTGTGGGAAATCATGTCACAGTAACTTGATTGAGTTTTTTAAGGAAGTAAAGAAAGGATTGGTGAGAGCAGAGTGGTGGATGTGATCTATATGGATTTCAGTCAGGTGTTCAAGAAGATTCCTCATGGTAGACACATCAGCAAGGTTAGGTCACATGGAATACAGGGAGAACTAGCTATTTGGATACAGACTGGCTTGAAGGTACAGGGCAGAGGTAGATGTTGGAGGGTTGCTTTTCAGACTGGAGGCCTGTGACCAGCGGTGTGCCATAAGGATTGGTGCTGGGTCCACTGCTTTTTGTCATTTATATAAATGATTTGGATGTGAATGTAGGAGGTTTGGCTAGAAAGTTTGCAGATGACACTAAATTTGCAAGTGTAGTGGATAGCGAAGGTTGCCTCAGGATACAGTGGGATCTTCATCAGATGTGCCACTAGACTGAGGACTGGCAAACTGAGTTTAATTCAGATAAATGCGAGGTGCTACATTTCAGAAAGATAAATCAGAGCAGGACCTAGCCATGTAATGGATAACATCCCGGGGCATGTTGCTGAACAAAGAGACCTTGTTGTCAGGCTCACAGTTCCTTGGAAGTAGAGTCGCAGGTAGATAGGATAGTGAAGAAGGATTTGGTATGCTTGTCTTTGGTCATTGCATTGAGTATAGACGTTGGGAGATCATTTTGCAACTATACAGGATGTTACTTCAGCCACTTTTGGAGTGTTGCATGCAATTCTGGTCGCTCCTATAGGAAGGATATGAGCTAAAGGGAGAGGCTGAATAAGCTGGGGCTATTTTTCCTGGAGTGTCTGAGGCTGAGGGGTGACCTTATAGAGGTTTATAAATTATACGGAGCATGGATATCGGTAAAATATACAAGAACTTTTCCCTGGGATTGGGGAGTCTAAAACTAGAGAGCAAAGGTTTTCGATGAGAGAGGAAAGATATAAAAGGGATCTAAGGGGCAACCTTTTCACGCAAAGGGGTAGTGCCTGGATGAAATGAGCTCCAGAGGAAGTGATGGAGGCTGGTACAATTACAACATTTAAAAGACATCTGGATGGGTATATGAACAAGAAGGGTTTGGAGGGATATGGGCCAAATGCTGACCAAATGGGACTAGATTTATATAGGATATCTGGTCGGCAGGGATGCTGTATGCTCTATGACTCTGACGTCAACAAGTGAGACATGACCATTGGAGACATTGGTATTAGCAACTGGGAGACAGTCTCTGTGGCTGATGATCTTACTTTGGAAAGGCAAGTTGGAATACATGAGCAGAAACTGAAAACTCGGTGAGCCGAGAAAAGGGCTCAGAGAAAATAGAGGCCAATATATTGTGCCCACTTCTCAGCCCACTATCCTCTTCTGCAGCAGAGGGTGCCATGCCAGAGTTGGGCTCCTGATCCACATCAAGAGATGCTTAACAGAGTTGGCAAACCATGGCATAAACCATTGTGAGAAAGCTCTCATGAGGAATTCTGAAGAACAGTGAGTATTATTTTCTCAGTTCCCTGACTAATGTTCATCCTTCCATAGACATCACAGAACTGATAAACTAATCATTGTAACTTTGCCATTTGTGGCGGTTTGCTGTGTGCAAGCAACTATGTTTCCTCCTTTCCAAGAGTACTTATGTTTCAAAGGTAGCTGAACACAGTGGGATTTGTTGTAGTAGTGAAAGGCAAATCATCTTTTTCCACTTAACTTTGACTCTTTTGCAATATTATGGGAAAGTAACAAGTAATTTTAAATTGCCCTAAGCGTGAGTTGGTAATTTTAACCATTAACTGATTTAGGATATTAATGCAGAATCTAATGAATTGTAGCTGAAACCGAACAAAAAGCTATATACAATGGAGCTTTGCCTGAGCATTGCTAAATAGTGTTATTTTTAAAAATATATATAGTAGCGCCTCGACTTACGAACTTAATCCGTTCCGCGACCCGGTTTGCGAACTGAAAAGTTTGCAAACTGAATCAATTTTTCCCATTTGAATTAATGTAATTCCAATTGACCCGTTTCGCCATGTCGTACTGCTTAGCAAGATCAGATACGCGAGCACCATTCTCATGTTTAGCTATTATTTCCTTCTTCGTTTCCGCGGTAAAATGTTTAGTCTTCTTAACACCACTATCACTACCACTTTTCACTTTCTTCGGAGCCATAATGAGGGCTAATTTAATGCAAAAAACAAAAAAAACGTAAGAATGTTTGGATATAGCAACGAACAATGTTCACAGTGTCAAAGACAAACTGAATGAGATCATGTGGGGCCCAGAGAGCTTTTGCGTTCAAAGCGCGCATAGCAAAGCAGAACAATGAAACCGCGTGGTCGCACACGGGCGTTTTGCATTCGTACCTTCGTTCGTACCTTGAATTTCGTACGTACGTTGAAGCAAAATTTTACGTACAATCCTGTTCGTAAACCGATTTGTTCGTGAACGGGGTCGTTCATATGTCGAGGCGCTACTATATCTTGTATACCATAGTGTTATGGGGTTGCAATTGGAATTGTAGACTACTGCTCAATGTCTCCATATTCGTTTTTCCCTTCAAAAGTAGCACATTATTTGTGAGGTGGTATATCAATAGATTTTTAAAATTCCCTTGTTATTTTGAATTAGTCAGTTGTATTGGTTTCGGTGTATGTTCTGCAGCAGTCATTTTGATTAGATACCTAAATGTGTAACTGCAAAGTTTGATCAGTTTGTTTTGGTTATCTAAGTAAAATTGCAAATTTGAAATGGATTTAAGATGCATAAAGTCTCTGCTGGAGCTTTTACAATTTGTACTGTTTTGGTGATGATTGAGAATAACCTTAATAAATGCTTGATATGAAAAAGCATCTACACTAAATGATTAATAATTAGCCAGTAACATTATAAGCACTTTAATTACATTTCAGAGAGCTCCAGTAATCACTCATATATTCTACTGAAATTTCAACATCCAACAGTCACATCATGTTGTGGTAATTATACTTCTCAAGTAAAATGGAATGCTAGACATTTTTGGAGAAGGGAGTAGTTCCATTTTAGATAGCAGTGAGCTAAGTAGATATAGTAAGGTGGTCTGAATCTGGAGCAAGGTAGTATAGTTTAAATTAGGGCTCGTGTATTTAAACAAATATACAAGGAAATTGGAGCGGTGCAGAAATTCTAGTGTAGCTACAATGGGAGATTTAAATACCTGAATATAGATTGGAATAGTAGTTGATGTAAAAGGCAGAATTAGCAATAGCTCCTAAAATGTATTCAAGAAGATTTTTGAGAGTATGTTCCCAGTCCATTGGGAAAGGAGCCAGTATTGGACCTAGTTCTCGGACATGAGATGGACGAATTCGATCAAATGTCAAGAGGGGAACATTTAACAGGCAGTAATCATTGTGTCATTATGTTTAGGTTTTCTATGGAAAAGGAATAATTCAGGATAAGAATAATTAACTAGGGGAGAATGAACCTCAATGGATCTTGCTTCGATAATTGTAGTCAGTTTGTGAATTAAAAAAAATATGGTAACTGAAGATACTTTGAGTACATTCAAAATATATTCCCACAAAAGGAAAGGTATGGCAAACAAATCCAGAGAGCTTTGGATGACAAAAGCGGTAGAGATTAAGATGAAGAAGAAGAAAAAATGTGCTTACCACAGATCTCAGGTAGGCAATAAACTTGAGAGTCAGGATGAATATAGAAAGTTCAAAGGAAAACTGGGGAAAAAATACACAAAGCAAAGCGAGAACATGAAAAGAGTCTAGCAGCTAATATAAAAGGAAATTTAGAAGTCTAAAATAGGCATATAAAAACAAAAGGGTATTAAAGAGAAGTGGGGACCCTTTTCCAGTAAGAGAACTAACTGAACACATTAATTGTTACTTAAAACAGACTAAATTCAGGTTACACTTTATTATCTTGATATGTTTGTTAGCACTAACTTTAAGTGTAAAAAAGCTTGAAATTGGCAGAGCAACTCCTGACTAATTTTAAAAGGAGCTGCAGATGTGAGTTTGTTCCTATATAAGTTAAATTATACAAGTATGTAATTGTGCATTCTTGGAACAGTATAGGATATGGATTCCAAATTAGGAGTCCATATATATTATTAAGAATTCTGCATATGCATGGAAGTTCATAGTGATGGTGGCACTGTGACCTAATAAAGGAGTTAGTAAGCATGGAATAGGAGCTTCTGAAAATCAAAAAGCAGCCTGTGAAATTTGCAAAGTGATTGTCAAGAACTCTTGTAGAGAAAACAAGCTATCATTTTATCCCCCGGTGAAATTCCGAGTGAGAGTTTTCAAAGAGAATTTGCAGATCCTAGAGAGCAATTTTCATACTTGCTCTTTGCTTGCTGATATAACTTTGATTTCTTTAAGAAAATGTTAAAAAAAGTCATTCTTTCAATGACAGACAATCTTGATTATAACATAATGCAGAAGTGTTTAATTTTCAATTTTCTGTAAATCTTCACTATTTAGCTTATTTCAGTACCTGCTGCACTGGAATCAGTTGTGCATGCTACGAGCTGATTACCTTTCTAAGCCTGGAGACCAATAATCAGACTATAAAAGTCTTTGTGCATAGCTGAATCTCCACACAATGTGAGGAAAATAGTTTTGGGCCATATACTGACAGCAGATGTTGCGGAAGTGCATTTTTTGCTGTGGCAATGTAGTCTAATAGGTGTTTTTTTTCCAATACATAGAATGTCTTGTGGCTGCTTCTGTCACTGAATTAAGTATCGCTTGTATGTAGTTTACATTTGTCAAATGGTAGGTTTATCTAACAGAATTGTGTGGTCAAATGACCAGATTACTAAATTTCATTAAATGAGGCTTACTTAACATAGCCATCTTCATATTTGCATTTAAGTATAGTATTTTCATTTTAGAATTGAGAGTTAAATTTAATGTAGTTATGTTGGCCAAATTCTAATTCTGCAATTGTGTAAGTGCTACTAAGTTGTACCTCAGCAGTTTTTTTATATAAAAACACTGGACCTGTAACAATAGGGGAAACCATCTTATTTGTAAAGCACCTTTTAACATCCTCAACAATTTGAATTAATTACAGTACTTTTGAAATATAGTCAGTGCCATTTGCAGGTAAATATGGCAGCCAATTAGTTCATATCAAGGTCCCAGAGATGACAACGAGATAAATGAGCATTTTATCTGCTTTGTTGACTTTGCTTGAGGGATGAGGTATTTTTACTCTACAATGACAGAATTATACACCAAGTTTTTACTGTTAATATTATTTATTTATGAACCAAGTCAGTTGATCAACATAAATCATTAAAACTTAGGATAGTTGTTTAATCATTATTTTTGCCTATAATTTTATTCTTCAAATTATTTTATTGGTTTTATCAACTGTACCAAGTGTTGCAAGAATGATCAATGGAATACAAACTGCATTCTAATTATAATGCTGTAAAAACAATCATACAGTTGATGTAGTGAACTATACCATGTCATTTATTTGTTTTACAAGAGCTATGGTAAGCCAAGCTGTTTAGTGATTTTGAGTGGGAAGTGTTTGGCGCACTCAATTGTAGTTATTTTCACCTTACCAAAACAATCATCATCATGAGAGGTGCTGTTTTCATTATTTACAATTTCTGCCAGTTTATTGCTGAGGGCTCTGAACCACGAAAACATGGATGTGTTATCGGTATCATAAAGCTGAGTATTAACTCCTGAGAAGGTGGCTTTCACAGCTAAATGAAAGTGCTTACCTCTGACGAAAATGCTTGAGCTCTCGCAATGTACTCAAATAAAATGTACTCTAATACCTGAAAGCATCAGTGAAATGGTTAATAAGTGATTTTTACAAACAAGCAAGCACGCTTATCAAAGAAATTAACGCATTGATTGCCAAAATGAGTTTAATGCAAATGTTTTAGTTGAATAAATCAAGAGTTTTGCAATTCATTAAACATTTTATTCACTAACAGATAGTTGACATTAGAAAAATACAGCAGCGGGATATGTAGTGAAAATTTCATTGTCGTCAAGATTTCAATCTTTTATCAATTAAGTTGCCTTAATTGTACTGGTATTTGTTTACAGTAAGTGGCAAAGGGGAAATGATACTGATGATAATTCTATTCGTATTGTACTGTAATTTGAGTTGATAAACATATTTACTGTCTTGGATTTGATGTTTTATTTACACCATTTATTACTTTAAAATATTGGGAGTTTTGAATGCTCAATGCTTTGATGAAATTTCCTGCAATGTGATTCCTTCATTTCTGGTGCTGCCAAATTTTTGTGTTGAACCTCAATAAATGCAATGTCCATAAGACTGGAACTGTGACTGCTTAAATTTAATCTCTTCTACTTGAATGAGTTCTAAAGAAATCTGGTTGCTAGTGAATAATTGAGTATATGATTAACATAGTACAATACACAGCAATAGGGAAGTTTCTCTGGCATGCAACTCTTGTATTGAAAATGGCTTCACATATTTGTATTAATGTATTCAAGGCTGTAGAAGCAAAGTTAATTTTCCAGCTTAAATATTTAATTCAAGCTTAAAATTTAGCCTGTAATTAGAGTTCCCAAATGGCAAGAACATGGGGTATTTGTCCATTTTAATTAGATTGTTGTTTACCTATTAATTATATAGCATATCTTGTCATATAGTTTTGATGATAACAGATGGTGCTAGGAGTTAGTGAAGGTTTCAACAAAATAAAAATACACATGATTTATTAAGTTGCACTTTATTATTGACTGGTTTAGTCTAAATAGATAATGCCATTTTAAAAATTTCTTTAAATTAATTTCAGTTGATAGCATAAGAATCCCGCATTTTTCATTGTGCTCATTGTTATTTAAAATATTAAATATAATAATATATATTATTAACTATGATACCCTTTCAGAGGTATGTTTTAAATTATTACCCAGATCTTAATAGTAAGCATTTTTGATTGAGATAAGCAGGACCATGATCTCCAAAAATGTCAAAGACCAGATGCTGGAAATCGGAAATGAAAACAGAAACCCTTCTTGGGTTTTGAAGAAGGATCACTGGACCGAAAGCGTTAACTGTCCTTTCTCTCCAAAAGTGCTGCAAACCCACTGTGTTTTTTCAGCAATTTCTGTTTTTGTTTCTGAGGATCATATTATTATTATTTTATATAATCCAGTGAGATCTGGTAATAAGTACCTCAACCAGTTGACTGCTGGAAATTCCTGGAAGAATAAGGGTTTTATTGGATAGAAGTGCGTCAAAGGGTGTGATTGAAAGATTGGTAGCTGTAGAAATATTTAGGGAAGATGTTGGAATAATAATATTGTCATTGGACTAGTTATTGGCCGAGTCTAATACTCCGAGGACTTAGATTCAAATCCTGCTAAGGTATCTGTTGAATTTTAATTTCAGTTAGTAAAATCTGGAAATGAAAGCACTTTTTTGTAATGTGACTTTGAAACTATCATCCATTGTAAAAATTGTCTTGTTTGCTCATGTCCTTTTAGGGAAGGAAATTTGTCATTTTTTATCTGATCTGGCCTACATGTGATGCCAACCTAATATGGTTGATTCATAACTGTTCTCTGAATTTCAAATCACTTAGCTTAAAGACATTCAAGGATGGTCAAGATGTGCTGGCCTTGCCAGCAAAACCTGCATTCCTTGAAAGAATAAATAAAAAGTTGTCATGGTGAACAGAGAGTCAAATGCTAAATAGTTTGAAATTTCAGAGTACGATTTTAAAGAAAACGTGGGAGTATTTTCTTCAGGGGCAGTCAACAAAGGAAGTTGAATTGAGCCATAGAAATGTAATGGCACAAAAAAGAGGCTTTTCAGCTAATTGTGTCTGTGTTGGATGAGATGAGGAGCAATTTCTTCACATGGAAAGTGGTGAGGTTGTAGAATTATCTTCCATAGAAAGCAGTTGAGGCCAAAACATTGAATTTTTTTTTCAAGAAGGTGTTGGATGCAGTTCTTCAGACTAGAGAGATCAAAGGGTCTGTCTGAGGAGAAAGCAGGAACAGGATACTGAGTTGGATGAGTTAGAGAGTTGACTCAAATGACCAACTCCTTTTCCCATTTCCTATGCTTCTATACTGGCCAGTGTGGCCCTGAAAAGCACAGCAGGTCAGGCAGCATCCGATGAGCAGGATAGTCAACATTTCGGGCACAACCTGTTATCATGAGTGGGCAACACTGAGCTTGAGACAGTAAAGATCTCTGAAAACTCTATATCCAAGAATGTTTAACTGCCATCTTGCCCCTCGAGAGCAAAGTTTCTGTTGTAGCAATGATATCGTATTGCTATGTTACTATTTGTGCCTTTTGGTCATCATCTTTATTTGATAGACTCTTTGTGTTTATGAATGCACCTTTTTAACACTGTCAAATTCCTGTGCTGTACATTTCACACCCTCTGCTTTTTGTTTTCAAAGTCACTAACTCAATTTTTTGCACCTGTTGCCTGCTCTGAATATACTCTCAAGTTCAAATCTCCTTGCCAGCCTACGTTAAGCCGTTCCCAACAATACCAACGGATGCCCACAAAAGGGTATTTGTCCAGTTCAACACAGGTATCAATTGTTTGGCTTGTACAGATCTCACCTTCCTCAGAACTGTTTCCAATCCCCAGAACCTGATGCCTGTCCTCCGATACCAACTTTCTAGCCATGTGTCCAATTGCTCAAATCTCCTATCACTAGCAAATGGGACTGGGAGCAATCCTGAGACAACTGCTTTAGAGGGCCTGCCTTTCAATTTCCTACCTAGCTCTTTTAGGACCACATTTCCATTCCTACTGAAATCGTTGGTAACAACATGGATTCGCCCAGAAGAATATTATTCAACTGCTCAGTGGCCTCATATTCCCTAGCAAAAGGAAGCCACATACCGTCCACAGTTGATTCAGTGGGCACTTGGAAGGGAGATGTGGATTAAACTAATTCACTGGAAGATCATTGGGTTACTACTGGGAGAGATAAATGAAATGAGGTAAAGCTTGGTACAAAATCATGAGGGGGCATGGTTAGGGTAAATAGATAGTCTTTTCCCTGGGGTGGGGGAGTCCAGAACTAGAGGGCATAGGTTTGAGGTGAGAGGGGACAGATTTAAAAGGGACCAAAGGATCAACTTTTTCACACAGAGGGTGATGCGTGTCAAAGCATGTGATGCTGGAAAAGCACAGCTGGTTAGGCAGCATCTGAGGAGCAGGAGAGTTGACGTTTTGAGCATCAGGAATGAGAGGGTGGCCTAAGGGGGCTGAGAGATAAATGGGAGGGAGGTGGGGCTGGGGGGAAAGTAACTAGGAATGCGATAGGTAGATGAAGGTGGGGGAAAGGTGATAGATCGGAGAGGAGTTTGGCATGGATAGGTGGGAGGGAAGATGGACAGGTAGGACAGTTCAAGAGGGTGGTGCCGAGTTGGAAGGTTGGATCTGGGATAAAGTGGGGTGATGGGAAATGAGGAAACTGGTGAAATCCACATTAATCCTGCGTGGTTGGAGGGTCCCAAGGTGGAAGGTGAGGAGTTCTTCCTGCTGCCGTCAGGTGGCTAGAGTTTGGCGGTGGAGGCAGTCCAGGACTTGCATGTCCTTATTGGAGAGGGAGGAGGACTTGAAGTGTTCAGCCACAGGGCAGCAGGGTTGTTTAGTGTATGTGTCCCAGAGATGTTCTCTGAAACATTCTGCACATTGGCATCATAGAATGAGCTGCCAAAAGAAGTGGTGGAGGCTGGTACAATTACAACATTTAAAAAGCATCTGGATGTGTATATAAATAGGAAGGGTTTCGAGGAATATGGACCAAATGCTGGCAAATGGAACTAGATTAATTTAGGATTTTTGATTGGCATGGATAAGTTGGACCAAATGGTCAGTTCCCATGCACTATATCTCTATGACTCTATGATTGGTCCTTGCATGTGCGTTAATTGGCATTAATGGGAGAGGCTGAAAATGTGTTGCTGGAAAAGCGCAGCAGGTCAGGCAGCATGCAGGGAACAGGAGAATCGACGTTTCGGGCATAAGCCCTTCTTCAGGAATGAGGAAAGTTTGTCCAGCAGGCTAAGATAAAAGGTAGGGAGGAGGGACTTGGGGGAGGGGCGTCGGAAATGTGATAGGTGGAAAGAGGTCAAGGTGAGGGTGATAGATCAGACTGGGTTGGGGGCGGAGAGGTCAGGAAGAAGATTGCAGGTTAGGAAGGCGGTGCTGAATTCGATGGATTTGACTGAGACAAGGTGGGGGGAGGGGAAATGAGGAAACTGGTGAAATCCGAGTTCATCCCTTGTGGTTGGAGGGTTCCTAGGCGGAAGATGAGGCGCTCTTCCTCCAACCGTCGTGTTGTTGTGGTCTGGCGATGGAGGAGTCCAAAGACCTGCATATCCTTGGTGGAGTGGGAAGGGGTGTTGAAGTGTTGAGCCACAGGGTGGTTGGGTTGGTTGGTCCGGGTGTCCCAGAGGTGTTCTCTGAAACGCTCTGCAAGTAGGCGGCCTGTCTCCCCAATATAGAGGAGGCCACATCGGGTGCAGAGGATACAATAGATGATGTGTGTGGAGGTGCAGGTGAATCTGTGGCGGATATGGAAGTTTCCTTTGGGGCCTTGGAGGGAGGTGAGGGGGGAGGTGTGGGTGCAAGTCTTGCACCTCCTGCGGTTGCAGGGGAAGGTGCCGGGAGTGGAGGTTGGGTTGGTGGGGGGTGTGGATCTGACGAGGGAGTCACGGAGGGAGTGGTCTTTACGGAATGCTGATAGGGGAGGGGAGGGAAATATATCCTTGGTGGTGGGGTCCGTTTGGAGGTGGTGGAAATGACGGCGGATGATGCGCTGTACATGGAGATTGGTGGGGTGGTAGGTGAGAACCAGTGGGGTCTGTCCTGGAGGCGGTTGGAGGGACGGGGCTCATGGGCGGAGGAGCGGGAAGTGGAAGAGATGCGGTGGAGGGCATCGTCGACCACATCCACTTCACCAACACCTTCCACCCCGACCTCAAATTCACCTGGACAGTCTCAGATTCCTCCCTCCCCTTCCTCGACCTTTCTATTTCTATCTCAGGCGACCGAATCAACACTGACATCTACTACAAACCAACCGACTACCACAGCTATCTGGACTACACCTCCTCCCACCCTGCCCCCTGTAAAAACGCCATCCCATTCTCCCAATTCCTTCGTCTCCGCCGCATCTGCTCCCAGGAGGACCAGTTCCAAAAACGTACAACCCAGATGGCCTCCTTCTTCAAGGACCGCAATTTCCCCCCCGACGTGGTCGACGATGCCCTCCATCGCATCTCTTCCACTTCCCGCTCCTCCGCACTTGACCCCCGCCCCTCCAACTGCCACCAGGACAGAACCCCACTGGTCCTCACCTACCACCCCACCAATTTCCATGTACAGCGCATCATCCGCCGTCATTTCCGCCACCTCCAAACGGACCCCACCACCAAGGATATATTTCCCTCCCCTCCCCTATCAGCATTCCGTAAAGACCACTCCCTCCGTGACTCCCTCGTCAGATCCACACCCCCCACCAACCCAACCTCCACTCCCGGCACCTTCCCCTGCAACCGCAGGAGGTACAAGACTTGCACCCACACCTCCCCCCTCACCTCCCTCCAAGGCCCCAAAGGAAACTTCCATATCCGCCACAGATTCACCTGCACCTCCACACACATCATCTATTGTATCTTCTGCACCCGATGTGGCCTCCTCTATATTGGGGAGACAGGCCGCCTACTTGCGGAGCGTTTCAGAGAACACCTCTGGGACACCCGGACCAACCAACCCAACCACCCTGTGGCTCAACACTTCAACTCCCCCTCCCACTCCACCAAGGATATGCAGGTCTTTGGACTCCTCCATCACCAGACCACAACAACACGACGGTTGGAGGAAGAGCGCCTCATCTTCCGCCTAGGAACCCTCCAACCACAAGGGATGAACTCTGATTTCACCAGATTCCTCATTTCCCCTCCCCCCACCTTGTCTCAGTTAAATCCATCGAATTCAGCACCGCCTTCCTAACCTGCAATCTTCTTCCTGACCTCTCAGCCCCCACCCCAGTCTGACCTATCACTATCACCTTGACCTCTTTCCACCTATCCCATTTCCGACGCCCCTTCCCCAAGTCCCTCCTCCCTACCTTTTATCTTAGCCTGCTGGACAAACTTTCCTCATTCCTGAAGAAGGGCTTATGCCCGAAACGTCGATTCTCCTGTTCCCTGGATGCTGCCTGACTTGCTGCGCTTTTCCAGCAACACATTTTCAGCTCTGATCTCCAGCATCTGCAGACCTCACTTTCTCCTCCATTAATGGGAGAGGATAGAATAGAAATGCTGTGTGTGTTCTTTCATGGTTCCTCTCAAAGACAGGAACACAAGCTGAAAAAGACACATGGATTTTAACAAAAAAGTGCGTTTAGTTTAAAAATAATGAAGACTTATATACATATGAACCAGAATAATGTAGCACAGAAGACACTTCATTCCATCATACTTCTGCTGGCTCTTTGATAGAGCTATCCAATTAGACCCGATTCTTTCTCCGTAATCATCCATTTTACCCCCTTTACCTTCTTTTGTAAAAATTCATGTGAAAAGTTATTATTGAATCATCTTCAACCACCCTATAAAGCAGTTTTCTAGTTCAAATCTCACTATATATGAAATAAAAAGTCTATTCATGGTCTATTTTTTGTTAGTCACCTTAAATCTGTTTCCCGTTTCTTAACCCTTCTGCTGCAGCCTTTTTTTCATGTTTACTTTGCCAGAAGCATTTATGATATTGAACAGGATTGTCAACTTCCTCTATCCTGCTTTGCCCTCACAAGAGCACCTGCCATTCTCCAGTCTCTCAGATTAATTACACTTGTCATTCATGGTATCACTGGAATAAATCTCATTTTAGCCTTTCTGAGGCCTTGATACCCAGAATTGAGCACTACTTCAGTTACGTAACTTTTGTATCCCAGGCTTCTTTTTATTTCTTTATTCATTCACAGGATGAAGGCATCGCTGGCCATGTGGTATTTATCGCTCCTCTCGAATTGCCCAAAGGGCAGTTAAGAGTCAGTCACATTGCTGGTGACTGGTGCCACACATAGGCCATACTGGGTAAGGACGGCAGATTTCCTTCCCTAAAGGACATCAGTGAACCAGATGTTTTTTTCCAACAATCAGTAATGGATTCATGGTCATCATTTGACTCTTAATTCCAAATATTTATTGAGTTCAAATTCCATCATCTGCTGTGACAGGATTCGAACCTTGGTCCTCAGAACATTGTCTAGGTCTCTATGTTAACATTCCAACCATAATACCACGAGGAATTTGCCTCCCCTTTTGTTTATAAAGTGCTAAAGTTTTTAGCAAAATTTTTTCAACTTGTTCTGCTTCCATCAAAGATTTGAAAACATATACACTCAGGACTTTCTGTTCTCTATCCCCTGTAAAGTTTTATCATTTAGTTTCTATTGTATCGACCAAAATGAATCACTTCATACAAGGTTCTTATGGATCATATGCAGTGATTCCTGCTGATAGTAATACTGAGCAAGTCAGCTGTCCAAAAGTAAAAGCCAACTTTTAAACCACAAGTTATATTTTTCTCTTGCTTAATATTGAACCTCTTGAAAATTAAAAAATATATGGTTTCAAGGTTTGTGTAACGATTTGTAACTTGGATGCTGATTGCATTTGTGGGTATGTTCGCCGAGCTGTGAATTTGGTTGCAGAGTTTTATCCCCTTTCGAGGTGACATCATCAGTGCTATGGAGCCTCCTATACTGCGTTGGTTGGAATTTATTTGGTTTCGTTCCCGCTGCTTCCAATTGCCAGATCCAACAGTTGTTTGCAGTGGTCAGTTTATAGGGTCTAGGTCAAGTGTTTATTGATTGAGTTCGTGGATGAGTGCCAAGCTTTTAGGAATTCTCTGGCTGGCGCCTGTGTGGCTTGTCCTATTCATGCTGTGTTGTCCCAGGTGAATTTGTGGTCCTTGTTGTCTGTGTGTATAAATACCAAGGATAGCTGATCATGGCGTTTAGTGGCTAGCTGATGTTCATAATTGTGGATTGCTGTTTGTCTGCCTTTTTTGTTCTATATAGTGTTTTGTGCAGTCTGCACAGAATCTTGTACACCACATTTGTCCTGCCCATGATGGGTATTGGATCTTTTGTTCTGGTGAGTTGTGTCTGAGCGTGGCTAATGTTTTATATGCTATCATAAATCCGAATGGTTGAATGGGTCTGGCTGTCAGCTCTGAGATGTATTTTTTAGAGTGGTTAGTGTGTGGGGTCATGGTCTGTCCTTGGTGTATTGTTTGTCCGTCAGGCATCTGCAGATGAAGTTGCAGGGCTGTCCGTTCTTGGTAAAGACTTTGTAAAAGTCATCATCTTCTCTTCAGAATTCAGGAGTGCTGCAGTGTGTTGTAGCCCTTCTGAACAGATTCCTAATGCAGTTTCTCTTGTGTGTGGTTGGGTGGTTGCTATTATAGTTCAGATCTGGTCAATGTGTGTGGGTTTTCTGTACACTTTTGTTGTGCGTACCCATTGTGTTCTTTCCAACATCACATTCAGGATTGGGAATTGTTTGTTAATTTCCTCCTTTCTCTTAAATTTGTGAGCATGGTGTTAATAAGCCGGTGTGTGCTTTCAATCTTTGTTGCTTTAATTATTATAAAAGTGTCGTCTACACATCTGACCTAAAGTTTGGGTCAGATTTATGGGAGGGCTGTTTGTTCTAATCGTTGCAGCACTGCTTCAGCTATGACCCCGGAGATGGGTGAGCTCATAGGTGTCCCATTGATTTGTTCGTGTATCTGGCCGTTGAATATGAAGCACATCATCAAGCATAGGTCCAGTAGTTTCAGTATGCAATCCTTGTTGATTGGTTCCCTGTTGTGTTCATCTGTTCTGTTTGTCCAGGAAATTGGCTATTGTCTATTTGCCTAAGGTTATGTCAATTGAGGTAAACAGCACAGTTACATCAAGTGAAGCCATCGCTTCGCCCTCATCTATGTTTATGTTCTTGATATTATTTAAGAATTCCTGTGATGATTTAATGGAGTGTTTGCATCTGCTGATTAGATGTTTGAGTTTTTATTGAAGTTCTTCAGCCAATTTTTGTGGTGGAGTTCCTGGAAGTGCCACAGTGGGTCTAAGTGGTATGTCTGGTTTGTGTACCTTAGGTATTTTGTAAAGTTGTGGGGTGTTGGTGCTTCTGGTTTCATCTTTTGTAGGTCTTGGTTATCAGTCCATTTTTGTGTAGATTCATAGTATGGTTTTTATTCTATTGGTTAACTGTGGCATGAGGACACATTCCCTCTTAGGCAGGTGTTGGTATCTGCAAGTAGTTCTGCAAGTACGTATTCCATTTTGTTCATGATTACTGTCATTCTGCCTTTATCCATTGGTACTATGATTATGTTTTTGTCCTCTTTGAATATTTTTAGGGCTTCTGTCTCCTTTGTGTTAAGGTTGTCCATTTGTGTTTTCTTTATTAGTAAGGGTACATTGGTTTGTCTGACCATTTGCTGTGTCTCTTCGGTTCGTCTGTTTGTTCTGAGCATACATTATAATGCAGCTAGGAAGTCTGTTTTTTCTGTGTCCTTGTGATTGTAGTTGAATCTCTTAACTAGTACTGCTTTTTTCTGTGTCTGTGAGCTGTCTGTTGGAGAGGTTGTCTTGTAGTGCCTTTTTTTTCGTTTGTGATTCTATTCTGTCCTATTGTGATGGCCTGTTCGATTGTTACAATCCGTGTCTAATTGGTTGCTTTCAAAATGCTTTTTGATGTGCAGTTTCATGTCTGTACCTGTGTAGTCTATTGTGTGTGTCCATAATCATGACCTGGATCATCCTGAGGCCGGTTTTGTCTGGTTGTTTCTCTGGCTTGTGGGTTGTTGATTGGCAGTCAGTACCTGACACTCAGTGAATGTGCCCACAACAACTGCAACTGGCACCCAAGCTACAAATCTTTACACAAACCTTGAACACCTATGGATGAGAAACGCTAAAACAAGCAAGGAAAATGGGAATCTTGTACCAACCGTCTAAGCACTACCTACGAACAACTTCAATTCCTACATGAATGTCGAAGGAATCTAATACTACCACACTGTGTCAGGCACAGACCCATCTATCAACAACCCACAAGTCAGAGAAACAGCCAGACAAAATGGCCTCAGGATGTTCCAGGTTATGATATGAACCTTTAAGAATAGCTAATGAGCTAATGTGAAAGGAGCTATGTCATAATGACATCAACTTACATGAGCCTGGAACTTGGATCCATAGGTTGCAAAGATCACCCAATCACAGAATTGTTAGTGTAGTGGGTGATAATTTGAACCATTGTATCAGTGCCAACTCTCCAAATGAGCGAAAAAACCCAAAGAATTCTGGATGCTGAAAATCAGAAACAGAACAGGAATTCCTCGCAAAACTCAGTCACCTCTGGCAGCAGCAGTGGAGAGAAAGCAGAATTAATGTTTCTGATTCAGTGACCCAAAAGAAGGGTCACTGGTCCCAAAATGTTAATTCTTTGTTCCATACCTCCTTCTTCTCCCTCCATATTCTTTTTCAGACTATCATCTAATTCCCTTTTGAATGTCACAGTGGTACATGCCTCCAATGCATCCTCCGACAGTGCAATCTGGACTCTAGGCATCTGCATGAGAAGTTTTTCCTTTTTGGCTTTTCTTATTTTACGATAAATATATTATCTTGTTTTCAAACCTTTCAAAAGCTTTCTATTCTGTCCTTTGATTTTGAATACGTCTATCAGGTTTTTCTTTCGGCCTTCTTTCAGTGAAGAAAAGTAGTATCAATTTCTCCAATCTGTCTTCAGACTGAAATTCCTCCACCCTGTCAGCAGTCTCGTAAACTTCTCCACTGCCTTCACAGCTCAAACGTGTGGATCCCAGAATTAGATGCAGTACTCCAACTGAAGCAATGTTTGTATCTTATACTCTTACCTTTCCTCTTATATAGTTATGTTCAATGAAGCTTCTTAATATTCAGTTATTCAAGTGTAGATCTGATCATAGGACAGTCCACTTTCTTGCCGGTTCATCCTTCCCGACATGGGGGTTGACAATTTTGGGTATCATTTCTGAAGCCTTAATAACTCGGGGCCTCCCTTGGAGTTTGCTTGTAACTTAGTTTAAGATTCTGTTTTTGCGGTGAATGCGAAGAAATATGAATTGATTTTCAGTAGTAGAATGCTTAAGTATTCTGAGAAAAGATTGATTTTGTTGAAACCTTTCAGCTTGCACTCATCAGAATAATTCGCAGGAAATGTCAAAGTAAAGGAAAAACAACACTACTGTATGAAAGGAGAGTATAGGTTGGTTGATAATTGGACTCATTTGGAGAAGCTTTGCATAAAGAACACACCAGTTAATCATGGCTGGCAGTGAACTGCCAAGATTTGTTTAGATTTTAAACTAACCAGTCCAACTCTGTTCAAGATGTTGCTCTGATAAATGAGCCAGAGAATGGCCATGAAGCTGTTTTATTGAGTTGAAACAGGCTCAGTATGTATACACATATTATTTGCCTGCGACACAGGGGCAAGTCATAGAAATGTACAGCACGGAAACAGACCCTTCGGTCCATCCCATACAAGCCTACCAGATATCCCAACCCAATCTAGTCCCACCTGCCAGCACTTGGCCCATATCCCTCCAAACTCTTCCTATTCATATACCCATCCAGATGCCTTTTAAATGTTGCAATTGTACTAACCTCCACCACTTCCTCTGGCAGCTCATTCCAAACACATACCACCCTCTGTGTGAAAAGGTTGCCCCTTAGGTCTCTTTTATATCTTTCCCCTCTCACCCTAAAACTATGCCATCTAATTCTGGACTTCCCCCACCCCAGGGAAGAGACTTTGTCTATTTATCCGATCCATGCCCCTCATAATTTTATAAACCTCTATAAGGTCACCCCTTCGCTCCAGTGAAAACAGCTCCAGACTATTCAACCTCTCACTATAGCTCAGATCCTCCAACCCTGACAATATCCTTGTAAATCTTTTCTGAACCCTTTCAAGTTTCATAACGTCCTTCCAATAGGAAGGAGACCAGAATTGCACGCAATATTCCAAAAGTGGCCTAACCAATAACCTGTACAGCCGTAACATGACCTCCCAATTCCTCTACTCAATACTGTGACCAATAAAGGAAAGCATACCAAACACCGCCTTTACTATCCTATCTACCTGTGGCTCCACTTTCAAGGAACTATGAAATTGCACTCCAAGGTCTCTTTGTTCAGCAACACCCCCCCAAGACCTTACCATTAAGTGTATAAGTCCTGCTAAGATTTACTTTCCCAAAATGCAGCAGCTCGCATTTATCTGAATTAAACTCCATCTGCCATTCTCAGCCCATTGGCCCATCTGGTCAAGATCCCATTGTAATCTGAGGTAACCTTTGCTGTCCACTACACCTCCAATTTTGGTGTCATCTGCTCCAAATCCAGCAACGATCCTAAAGAACTCGTTGCTCTGAGACTGTGCCCTTGGGTTATTCTCTCCTACTAGAGGAAACATTTTCTTCACATCCACTCCATCCAGTCCTCTCAGGGTTCTGTAAGTTCAATCAAATCTCTCCTTACTCTTCTGAACTTCGAGTACACACCTGCTCCTCATATGTCAAGCACTTTATCCTCAGGATCATGCTTGTGAACCTCTCAAGTTTCCCTCCAAGGGCAGCATATCCCTGTGTAGTATCATGTATAGCTTCCAGAAAAAAAGTAGTGTGGCACACTGCAACTCAGATTTCTGCATTGGTGTCAGCATAACTCTTTTTCACAATGTGCGTTACTTAGCAAATGTTGTCCAATTGCAGAATCACAACTAATGCTGAATGTTGTGCTGGTTCAGTATGGTCAGTATCTTGCTTGAGGATACAGTACTATCCTGGAAATAGCTGCAAATTAGGAATTGAAAGGGAAGGAAGAACTCATTACAATTACCAAAGGAGTACTACTGTTTAAATTATTGGAATGGTAAGTAGAAAAGTCCCCAGGTTCTGATGGATTTCATCCTAACGTCTTAAAAGAACTAGCAAGTGAAATAGTTTATGCATTCTTATTAATTTTCTGAACCTATTAAATTGAGGAAATTTCCTTTTAATTGGAAAATAGCTAACATAACTCCTTTATTCAAAAAAAGGGAGAGGAACTCAGGTTATACTTAGATTTCTAGAAGGGTTAAGGTCGATGTGCCAAATCAAAATTATTTTAGAAACTAAAAGCTCATGGTATTAGGGCTTACATATTGGTATGGATAGAGGATTGACTGGCTAAGGATATGGGACCTGGACAAGGGTATGGGAGCTACATTTGCTGATGATATGAAGTTAGGTATCAAAATGAGTTATGAAGAGAACATGAGCCTCCAAATGGACATAGGTTAAGTGAGTTGGACAAAGTTTTTGCAAATAGACTATTATGTGGGAAAATGTGAAGTTGTCCAATTTAATAGAATTAAAAATAAGTGAATTATATAAATGATGAAAGATTGCAGAACCTCTGAGACGGCGATAATGGTGTCCTTGTGCATGAATGGCAGACAGTTGGTATGCAACTAAAGCAGGAAAGCAAATAAAATGTTGCTTTGTTATGAAGGGAATTGAATGTAAGTGTAGTTATACAGGGCAATAGTGAGACTGCGTCTGGAGTACTGGTCACTGTATTTAAAGAAGTTCATTGAAAGAAGTTCAAAGAAGGATTGCCTTATGAGGGAATACTCAATAAGCTGGGTCTGTATCCTCTGCAGCATAGAAGAATTGGAGATGACTAAACTGAATCATATAAGATCCTGAGAGGACTTGACTGCATGAATGTTGAAAGGATGGTTCATCTTATGGGAGAATCTGGTGCGAGCAGTCATAATTTCGCGATAAGGGGTCACTCATGTAAGTCAGCGATGGGGCGGAAATAATTCTGAGGGCTGAATGGTTTTGTAATCCGTTCCTCAAAAGAGTAATTAATGCAGAATTTTTTAATATTTTTAAGACTGAAGTGGAAAGCTTTTTGATTTTTAAGGGGATGAAAGACATAAAGATATGCAGAAATATAGCATTTAGGTCAAAAGCATATCAGCCATGATAGAATTAGAATTAGATTTAAATAAACTGGAATTAATAATTTCCTGATACCCATGAAGAAAACATTATTGATTGATTTGGAAAAAAAACATGTCTGGTTCACCTTAAGGGAAGGAAATCTGCCATCTTCGCCAGGTCTGGCCTACGTGTGACTCCAGAGCGACAGCCATGTGGTTGACTCTCAACAACCCTCTGAAATGGCCTTGCAAGCCACTCCAGTGTATTAATCGTTACAAAATCTCAACAAAGAATTGAAACTGGAATGAACCACCTTGGCACTGGAAACAACAACAGCTAAAACAGCCCTGTTGGTCTGCAAAACTCTCCTCGTGAACATCTGAAGGTTAGCGCCAAACCTGGGAGAGCTGTCTCACAGACCAGTCAATTAAGTCTGATGTACTCAAAGAATCATATCTTAAAGACAATTTCCTCGACACCACAATCCCTATCCTTGCATATGTCCTTTACCAACAGCAGGATAGAAATAAAGCTTCCACCTGCAAATTCCCCTCCAAGCTACTCAGTATCTCACTTGTAAATATATCGCTACTCCTTCACTGTTGCTGGGTCAAAATCCTGGAACTCATTCCCGAATGGCATTGAGGATGTACCTACAGCACAGGGACGACAGTGGTTCAAGAAGGCAGCTCACCACCACGTTCAACTAAGTGAAAGGCAACTCGGGTTGGGCAATAAATACTGACCAGCTAGAGACACCCATCACCCATGAGTGAATTGAAAAAAATGATCTCATTGAATGGTGGAGCAGGCTTGAAGGAAAAGTGGCTGACTTTGTTCCTTGTATTAAACAAATGCATTTTTGAAAAAAATCCTGAGCAGGAAGGAAATGGTTCTTTAGGAAGTGGAGGAGTGGCAGTCTGTCAGAAAAGGAATGCATAACTTATAAACCAGTGGTAGGCCATTTTTTTCCCTTGAACCTGCTATTTAAGTCTGTTATTGACCTCCACTCTATTCCAGTACAGTTCATCATTTGGACTGAGGGAAGAAAGTGGTTTAAGATTTAGAAGTCCTTGAATGAAAGTGTGGAACTGAATCCTACAAACTGTTACCACATACAGATCACCATGCACCGCCTATGTAATTTAAAGCACAACTGTTCTAAATCATTAAAAATTAATCACAAAGTATTTTGCCAGCGTTATATCTATTTGTTTGTGGCACATGGCAAACACACCAGTGTTAGGTTTCTCTCAAAACAGGATGAATTGAGGGAAATAGATCTATCTACAATGTTCTTTTTTCACTTCTCTCCCTTGGAGTGTTCCATTTAAATATTTTATATTTTCCAACCATGTAATTTTGCTTTATAGTTGTCAACTTCTGCTGCTTCCTCTGTCTTTATTGTTTCTGCTAGTCTACTTTCCCCTGCTTGTTTATCTCCTGGCAACCTGATTCACTATTCATACTATGCCACTGTTCCCTCATTGAATTTCATTTATTGTATGTTTATTGCCAGATATAGATTGGTTTGTGTGCCTTTCTGCAAATGTAAGTATAACACTCGAGCACAATAGTACTTGGACAAATTTTCATCCTATTTCCTGAATTATTTTAAAGAATAGGTTAATGATTACATCGTGGGTATTTTATTTGTTCAAAAAGTGTGCAAGTTTAAAATAGTAATATAGCTCTTTTTAGTGTAAAAATGATGTATGCTATCAGTAGCTTTGCTAAATGATTCTTGCCTGTGACAGATGTACAGTAGTTGGATTATCAAGTCATAATGGCATTTTGATGCAATTACCTTGGCTGATTCAGACACTTTCATACCCTCAATAAAAATTTGAATATTCTGCTTATGTCAGGGTTCTTTAGAAAACATTTATGTTAGTTTATTGAGTTAAAGTATTGCAGCTAAGGAATTCATCTGTTTGTAAAACATTCATCTGCTTGGGAAGGAATAAAATGCTGGCGTTGTTTTGCAATTTTATTTTTAAGATCGGTTGGTGACACAATTGCAGGCAATGTTATCTTAGATTTTCAATTTTTTTAACTTTATTTGCTGACGTATCTGTATTTCTATTGTTCTTGACCTGTATGGACAGATCAGATTTTAATTCTGAGTTACATAGCAGTTATTCCAATAAGTTTATTTGTCTGTCTGGTTCAAGCTTAATATCAGCAAATTTTCCATCTTACACTGCTGGCTCGTAGCAATTCTAAAACAGAGATCCACCGGTGTAAGTCGCCCTGTCAGTACACAGCACCCCCATTAGTAAATCATCAGCTCTTCATAGTTTTGGTGGCACACGGGAAATAGGTCCTTTGCAACCCTAAACTGAAGCATCAGATGAATTCTGAGGACATGTGGCCCCCAGATATGCTGGTTGCAGGCCCACTGGCACAGGGAGACACCCTGAAACCAAACTATGAACTGCATTCGAATAGCTCCACTGCTTTGTAGATACCTTCAGAGTTAAAAGTTAAGGAAATAAATCCTGATACACAAATGGAGAGTGGAGCCCAAAGGTGGACTGATAACTAAATATGTAATCTTTCCTGCAACTAAATTGGTACCAAACAGTGGTTTGCATTTTTTAGATGCAACACGGGAAATTTTAAGTGCGAACCCACACATTTGGCAGCTCTGGACCATCATAAATGTTCCCCATTCCGTGACCCAAAATAGACACTTATGATTTGCTACCAATTGTTAACAAAGTATAGGATTCAGCAGTTATGAGTGATCAGCCCAATTCATTTGGTGTACAGAATGCATGATTGAGGCTGACTCCAACATTGAGGAGCCATTCCACTGTCCACTTGAAATCAGGCATTGTACGCCCCACTGAACATTTGTTACAATCAAGATCTCTGCTCAAGAAAAGGTTGCCAGTTGTTTGTCAAGCTGAAACATCAGGACCAAGTGCTGAGGACTGACAGATGACCTGCAACTGATGGACAAGACATATAAGATGCTGTGATTAACACAGAGGTGATGGGCTGAACATCAACTTAAAACCCTATAAGAGACCAGGATCTAAGATCAGTTCACTGAAAGAAAGACATTGCATGTTCATTTGGTGGGGAAAGAGTTCAGATAAAATGGGTGGGTAAGCTGTCAGCAATATTGTAAGGTACTCATATTCCTAATGATAAAACCCCTCACATATGTTTCAGAATATGTTCTTCAGATTTGCTTCACAACTCTAACAGAGCCTGTTAACCTCTTGAACATCAAAGCTGACTAAGATACCAGTCACTCTCTGATGTGCACTTGTTTAGGATACAGTGCAGGAAAATGTTTAATTCTAAACAGAAATGTCACCCATCTATCAATATCAGCTATGCTGCTTGATAAAAATCAACAGTCCTTGACTCAATTTAACTAGCACTTTCTGGCTTTACCACACAGTGCAGACACAAAATGGAATACTCTTTGATAAACCATAAGCCTACAGGTGTGGAAAAGCTGACTGGTTTGAGACTACATGGTTGTGATGAAATTTGTCATTGAAGCCAAGCAGCCGGCTCTTATTAATTATAACAATGATCCAAGTGGGAAGACTCTGAATATACAAAGAACCATTGAAGTAAAGACCATCAGACTTCTAGGTGATATGCCAGTGACTGCTGGTTACATTTATGTCTGAATGCATCTCTTGTATCTTATTTCTCAAAAGCCTTTTTGGATCTGCCTTAAATATATTGAAGAGTTGGCCTGTACTACTCTCTGGGGAAGACAATTCCACAGATTCCTAACCCTTGGAGAGGAAGACTTTCCTATCCTCTGCCTTAAATTGGAAGATCCCTCATTTTTAAACTGTGAACCCTAGTTTTAGTCTCTCCCACAAGGGGAAACATCCTGTTAGCATCCACCCTATGAAGTTCCTGTAGGATCCTGTATATTTCAGTAAGATCACCTCTTATTCTTCTGAAGCTCCAGTGGATGCAGACACAAGCTACCCACCTCCTTTCTTTATTAAATAATTATTCCAGGAATCAGTCAAATGAACCTTCTGTAACTGTTTGATACAATTATGTCCATTTTAAAATAAAGGAGACCTGATGATACAGATGTTTTACTAAAATCCCCTGCAACTGTCCTTTATTAACAACAACAACATTGCATTTGCCTTCCTAAACACTTGTATGTGCAGGCTAACTTTCTGCAGTTCATGTACAGTACCAACATATCCAGATTGCTTGGTACTGTAGTGCTCTGCAATTTTTCTCCACTTAAATGGCATGTTGCTTTTAATCTTTCTGCAGAAATGGACAAATCCACATTTTCTATATAATGCTGCATCTGCCAAAAATGGGCTCTGTTCACAATCCTTTTATATCCCTTTCCAGACTCTCTCTCTCTCTCTCTCTCTCTTGCACAACTGAATCTCCTTCAGTCTTTGTTGTCAACACATTTAGCAACTATCAATTTAGTCCCCAAAATAAAACAAAGAACTATGGATGCTGGAGATTTGAAATAAACAAAAACTTAAATTGCTGGGGAAACTCAGTAGCTCTGGTGGCATCATTGACTTAGAAATAGGGACTAAATCTTTGACATAGAAATTAAATAGTTGAGACTTCAGCACTGATCCCTGAGCTACTCCATTAATTGCATCTTATTAAATCAAAAATGATCTATTTATTCCCACTGTCTATCCTTGCTAATGTCTGCTAATCCTATTTTCTATCAAATATTTCACTTGGTACCTTTTGAATGTCTTCTGGAAATCCCGGTACGTGGCATCTACAGGTTCCTGTCACCAATGTACCTTATTACTTCCTCAAAGAACATGAATGTACTGATCAAATATGATTTCACTTTATAAAACAATTGATTTAATTTGATTTATTTATTGTCACCTGTACCAAAGTACAGTGAAAAGCTTTTATTTAGAAGCAGTACAAGGAGATCATAGTAAGCAAGGATATACAGATCAAAAGACTTAGAGACATACAGGTTACATTGCTTATTGAGGCTAGAGAGTCCATTCATCACGAATAACAGCTGATAAGATGATGTTGGTGTGTATTAGGCATCTGAACCTTCTACCTGACGGAAGAGGTTGTAGCAGATCATTACTGGGGTGCGATGGGTCTTTGATGATTGCAGCCTGTTCATGACAGTGAGCCATGTAGATGGAGTCCATGGGTGGAAAGTTGGCTTCTGTGATAGTCTGCACTGTGCACAATACCTTCTGTAGTTTCTTACGGTCCTGGGCAGAGCAATTACCGTATCATTATGCACCTGGACAGTATACTTTCAGCTGTGCATCTGTATAAGTTGGTGAGGGTCCTTCTGGACATGCCAAACTTCCTGAGCCGCCTGAGGAAGAAGAGGTGTTGTTATACCTTCTTGACTGTTGCATCTAAATGAGAAGTCCAGGTCAGGCTGTTGGTTAACGTCACTCATAGGAACTTGATGCTCTCCAACTTGTCAAGCTCAGTTCTCTAGTTTTGCTAACGTTGAGAGAGCGATTGTTCTCATTGCACCATGTTAGCATGCCTTGTATCTCCCTTCTGTATTTTGACTTGTCATTATTTTCAACAAACTTGTATGTGGCATTTGTTTGGAATTTAACAACACAGAAATGGGCATATACAGGGAGTACTGTAGGGGTCTGAGGATGCATCCTTGGGGGCTCCAGTGTTGAGTGGTGTTGTGGAGCAGGTGTAGTTACCTATCTTCACTGATTGATTGCAATCTGTGGGTCAGAAAGCTGAAAATCAAGTTGTAGAGGGTGGAGCCGAGACCAAGGTCATGGAGTTTGAGATCAGCCTGGAGGGGATAGTGTGCAGAGCTGCAATTAATGAGCAGGAGTTTGCTATATATGTCCTTGTTGTCCAGATGTTCCAGGGAAGAGTGCAGGGCTAGG